>NC_090414.1:24788652-24793652 GCF_036365525.1 Heterodontus francisci
CCGCAGGAGCCAACTCTGTCCCTCCTTCAAATCCAGAGGAAACATTCACACACTCACCCACTTGTCCCATTCACTTACACACTCACCCACCTGTCCCATTCATTTACACACTCATTCATCAACACACTCGCCCACTTGTCCCATTCACTTACACACTCACCCACCCGTCCCATTCATTTACACACTCACCCACCTGTCCCATTCATTTACACACTCATTCATCAACACACTCACCCACCTGTCCCATTCATTTACACACTCATTCATCAACACACTCACCCACATGTCCCATTCATTTACACACTCATTCATCAACACACTCACCCACCCACTTGTCCCATTCATTTACACACTCATTCATCAACACACTCACCCACCTGTCCCATTCATTTACACACTCATTCATCAACACACTCACCCACATGTCCCATTCATTTACACACTCATTCATCAACACACTCACCCACCCACTTGTCCCATTCATTTACACACTCATTCATCAACACACTCACCCACCTGTCCCATTCATTTACACACTCATTCATCAACACACTCACCCACTTGTCCCATTCATTTACACACTCATTCATCAACACACTCACCCACCTGTCCCATTCATTTACATACTCATTCATCAACACACTCACCCACCTGTCCCATTCATTTACACACTCATTCATCAACACGCTCACCCACTTGTCCCATTCATTTACACACTCACCCACTTGTCCCATTCATTTAAACACTCATTCATCAACACACTCACCCACTTGTCCCATTCATTTACTCACTCATTCATCAACACACTCACCCACCTGTCCCATTCATTTACACACTCATTCATCAACACACTCACCCACTTGTCCCATTCATTTACACACTCACCCGCGTGTCCCATTCATTTACACACTCATTCATCAACACACTCACCCACCTGTCCCATTCATTTACACACTCACCCACTTGTCCCATTCATTTACACACTCATTCACCAACACACTCACCCACATGTCCCATTCATTTACACACTCACCCGCTTGTCCCATTCATTTACACACTCATTCACCAACACACTCACCCACATGTCCCATTCATTTACACACTCACCCACTTGTCCCATTCATATACACACTCATTCATCAACTCACTCACCCACCTGTCCCATTCATTTACACACGCATTCATCAACACACTCATCCACGTGTCCCATTCATTTACACACTCGCCCGCTTGTCCCATTCATTTACACACTCATTCACCAACACACTCACCCACATGTCCCATTCATTTACACACTCACCCGCTTGTCCCATTCATTTACACACTCATTCACCAACACACTCACCCACATGTCCCATTCATTTACACACTCACCCACTTGTCCCATTCATTTACACACACTCATTTACACACTCACCCACTTGTCCCATTCATTTACACACTCATTCAACACACTCACCCACTTGTCCCACTCATTTACACACTCACCCACTTGTCCCATTCATTTACACACTCGTTCATCAACACACTCACCCACTTGTCCCATTCATTTACACACATTCATCTACACGCTCATTTACACACTCACCCACTTGTCCCATTCATTTACACACACATTCATCTACACACTCATCCACATGTCCCAAACATTTACACACACTCCTTTACACACTCACCCACTTGTTGCATTCATTTGCACACACATTCATCTACACACTCATTTACACACTCATCCACCTGTCCCATTCATTTACACACACATTCATCAACACACTCACCCACTTGTCCCATTCATTTACATACACATTCATTTACACACTCACCCACTTGTCCCATTCATTTACACACACTCATTTACACACTCACCCACTTGTCCCATTCATTTACACACTCACCCACATGTCCCATTCATTCACACACTCATTTACACACTCACCCACTTGTCCCATTCATTTACACACTTACCCTATTGTCCTATTCATTTACACACACATTCATCTACACACTACACACTCATTTACACACTCATCCCATTCATTTACACACACATTCATCTAAACACTCATTTACACATTCAGCCACTTGTCCCATTCATTTACACACTCATTTACACACTCACCCACTTGTCCCATTCATTTACACACACATTCATCTACACACTCACCCACTTCCCCCATTCATTTATACACATTCATCTACACACTCACACTCATTTACACACTCGCCCACCTGTCCCATTTATTTACACACACATTCATCTACACACTCACACAGTCACCTACACGATTCATTTACACACTCGCCCACTTGTCCCATTCATTTACACAAACATTCATCTACACACTCGCACACTCACCTACACACTCATTTACACACTCGCCCACTTGTCCCATTTATTTACACACACATTCGTCTACACACTCGCACAGTCACCTGTACGTTCATTTACACACTGGCCCACTTGTCCCATTCATTTACACAAACATTCATCTACACGTCATTAGAGATAGTCAGCACGGTTTTGTGACGGGTAGGTCGTGCCTCACAAACCTTATTGAGTTTTTCGAGAAGGTGACCAAACAGGTGGATGAGGGTAAAGCAGTGGATGTGGTGTATATGGATTTCAGTAAGGCGTTTGATAAGGTTCCCCATGGTAGGCTATTGCAGAAAATACGGAAGTATGGGGTTGAAGGTGATTTAGAGCTTTGGATCAGAAATTGGCTAGCTGAAAGAAGACAGAGGGTGGTGGTTGACGGCAAATGTTCACCCTGGAGTTTAGTTACTAGTGGTGTACCGCAAGGATCTGTTTTGGGGCCACTGCTGTTTGTCATTTTTATAAATGACCTGGAAGAGGGTGTAGAAGGGTGGGTTAGTAAATTTGCAGATGACACTAAGGTCGGTGGAGTTGTGGATAGTGCCGAAGGATGTTGTAGGGTACAGAGGGACATAGATAGGCTGCAGAGCTGGGCTGAGAGATGGCAAATGGAGTTTAATGCGGAAAAGTGTGAGGTGATTCACTTTGGAAGGAGTAACAGGAATGCAGAGTACTGGGCTAATGGGAAGATTCTTGGTAGTGTAGATGAGCAGAGAGATCTTGGTGTCCAGGTACATAAATCCCTGAAAGTTGCCACCCAGGTTAATAGGGCTGTTAAGAAGGCATATGGTGTGTTAGCTTTTATTAGTAGGGGGATCGAGTTTCGGAGCCACGAGGTCATGCTGCAGCTGTACAAAACTCTGGTGAGACCGCACCTGGAGTATTGCGTGCAGTTCTGGTCACCGCATTATAGGAAGGATGTGGAAGCTATGGAAAGAGTGCAGAGGAGATTTACTAGGATGTTGCCTGGTATGGAGGGAAGGTCTTACGAGGAAAGGCTGAGGGACTTGAGGTTGTTTTCGTTGGAGAGAAGGAGGAGGAGAGGTGACTTAATAGAGACATATAAGATAATCAGAGGGTTAGATAGGGTGGATAGTGAGAGTCTTTTTCCTCGGATGGTGATGGCAAACACGAGGGGACATAGCTTTAAGTTGAGGGGTGATAGATATAGGACAGATGTGAGAGGTAGTTTCTTTACTCAGAGAGTAGTAGGGGCGTGGAACGCCCTGCCTGCAGCAGTAGTAGACTCGCCAACTTTAAGGGCATTTCAGTGGACATTGGATAGACACATGGATGAAAATGGAATAGTGTAGGTCAGATGGTTTCACAGGTCGGCGCAACATCGAGGGCCGAAGGGCCTGTACTGCACTGTAATGTTCTAATTCTAATTCTACACACTCGCACGCTCACCTGCACACTCAATTACACACTTACCCACTTGTCCTATTCATCTACACACTCATTCAGACTCATACTGGAGGACAAGTGGTGTCATCGGTACAAATGAGAGCCAGGATCTCCTTGGGTGATGAGGGCACAGAGGGGGAGGGGAAAACACGAACAGGAATCACCATGACAACAACTCAAACACACTGATCACATTCTGATTGTAAAAATACAGAGTTCCTCAAATCACTGAAATCAGGCACGCTAGTATTTACAAACAGTTTCCACGCGGACTGAGGTGCTTTTAAATATTAATTGAAACACAGCACATTACACAGGATCACCAGGAGAGGAAAGATTTTTCATTTAGGTCAAGCAGGTTTGCCTCTTTGCAAGTTGGGCTGAGCTGTGAATTTCCACTCTCTTCACAGGACCACAAAGTCCCTTTGGCCCATTGTTATGCTATCCCATCAAACACTCCCAGGACAGGTACAGTACTGGGTTAGATGCAGAGTAAAGCTCCCTCTACACTGTCCTCATCAAACACTCCCAGGACAGGTACAGTACGGGGGTTAGATACAGAGTAAAGCTCCCTCTACACTGTCCCCATCAAACACTCCCAGGACAAGTACAGTACGGGGGTTAGATACAGAGTAAAGCTCCCTCTACACTGTCCCCATCAAACACTCCCAGGACAGGTACAGTACGGGGGTTAGATACAGAGTAAAGCTCCCTCTACACTGTCCCCATCAAACACTCCCCAGGACAGGTACAGTACGGGGTTAGATACAGAGTAAAGCTCCCTCTACACTGGCCCCATCAAACACTCCCAGGACAGGTACAGTACGGGGTTAGATACAGAGTAAAGCTCCCTCTACACTGTCCCCATCAAACACTCCCAGGACAGGTACAGCACGGGGGTTAGATACAGAGTAAAGCTCCCTCTACACTGTCCCCATCAAACACTCCCAGGACAGGTACAGTACGGGGGGTTAGATACAGAGTAAAGCTCCCTCTACACTGTCCCCATCAAACACTCCCAGGACAGGTACAGCACGGGGGTTAGATACAGAGTAAAGCTCCCTCTACACTGTCCCCATCAAACACTCCCAGGACAGGTACAGTACGGGGGTTAGATACAGAGTAAAGCTCCCTCTACACTGTCCCCCATCAAACACTCCCAGGACAGGTACAGTACGGGGGGTTAGATACAGAGTAAAGCTCCCTCTACACTGTCCCC
>NC_090414.1:24796152-24861152 GCF_036365525.1 Heterodontus francisci
TGACTTTATATTTATAAGCATCCTTTCCAGTTCGACTCAGACTGAGGTTACCGTAACGACACGCTGATGGTTAATACTGGCTGGCGGTCACAGTGATGGGGTGAATTTCGAGGGTGGTTGGCTCCATGTGAGGGTAGCGGAGGGGGAGGAGGGGAGGGGAGGAGGGCAGATGGGGAGCAGTGTCACAGAGATGGCACCAACGCTAACTGCTCCTGCTGGACTGAGAGAGAGTGTGGGGCCAACATGGATCCCAAAGGCAGTGGCCGGAGAGTTGGGTCTTACTCAGGCCAGTGGCTGTGCTCAGGCATCACCCCTCACCCCTTTACAGAGGCTCGGCAGCCCCCGCCCCCTCACCACCTCCACCGAGGGCCAACCCCCCACTCACACACACTGAGGGTCAGACCATCAATACTCACCATGAGGGAGACTGAGGCCAGAAGCAGGATGACAGAATAGATAATCCCTTTGCTGTTTATCGAGACCTGCAAGCAAGACAGAAGAAGGATAACAGAGACAGAGTGTGAGGTCAAACAGCTCCCACCCTCTGAACCCACTCCGTCCACCAAGAGATATTCGTTTCATTGAGACATCATGTCAGAGAAAACAACTGGGACGGCGGAGGGAGTGCCACACTGTCGGAGGGTCAGTACTGAGTGAGTGCCGCACTGTCGGAGGGTCAGTACCGAGGGAGTGCCGCACTGTCGGAGGGTCAGTACTGAGGGAGCGCCGCACTGTCGGAGGGTCAGTACTGAGGGAGCGCCGCACTGTCGGAGGGTCAGTACTGAGGGAGTGCCGCACTGTTGGAGGGTCAGTACTGAGGGAGTGCCGCACTGTCGGAGGGTCAGTACTGAGGGAGCGCCGCACTGTCGGAGGGTCAGTACTGAGGGAGTGCCGCACTGTCGGAGGGTCAGTCCTGAGGGAGTGCCGCACTGTCGGAGGGTCAGTACTGAGGGAGTGCCGCACTGTCGGAGGGTCAGTACTGGGGGAGTGCCGCACTGTCGGAGGGTCAGTACTGAGGGAGTGCTGCACTGTCGGAGGTGCCGTCTTTCAGATGAGACATTAAACCGAGGTCCCCGTCTGCTCTCTCGGGTGGGTGTAAAAGATCCCGCGGCCACTATTGGAAGAAGAGCAGGGGAGTTCTCCCCGGTGTCCTGGGGACAATATTTATCCCTCAACCAACATCACTAAAAACAGATGATCTGGGTCATTATCACATTGCTGTTTGTGGGATCTTGCTGTGCACAAATTGGCTGCTGCGTTTTCTACATTACAACAGCAACTAAACTTCCCAAAAAAAAGCAGCTGATTGGCTGTGAGGGGCTTTGGAGGGGTTCCTGAGGGGGTGATGCCCCCTCCTGAGTGTGTACCCACACTGAGCTCATCAGGAGCAAGGTCACACTGCATGGCAAATCAGCCAGAGAGAAGGGGGCAAAATCCAGGGGGTGGGGAGGTGGGGGTGGTGGTGGAAGGTGACCACCATCCTGGTTTTGCAACGATGCCCCCTTTCTTCTGGGACTCTTACCAACGTTCGATAGAGCCAACAAGCTGCCCTGGGAACTCAATGTGAACACGTTCCAGCCAGGGAACTTAATGAGAGCCCTGCCCATTCACTATCACCCAGCCAGTCAGCTGAGTTCCACTTCACACCAGGATAAAGGATCAGGCCTGAGGGACTAACTCCCGTCCCCTCCCTAAAGTCCAGGACCACGTGGCACAATGCCTTTCCCTACTGACCCATCCAGGGAGTCCCATCTAATCAGGGACAGGTTGAGAAGACTGTTAAAAAACACCAGGGATCCTGGGCTTTATAAATAGAGGCACAGAGTACAAAAAGAAGGAAGTTATGTTAAACCTTTATAAATCACTGGGTTCTCCCCCAGCTGGAGAATTGTGTCCAATTCCGGACCCCGCACTTTCAGAAGGATGTCAAGGCCTTGGCGAGGGTGCGGAGGATATTTACTGGAATGGTCCCAGGGATGAGGGACTTCAGTTAATGTGGAGAGACTGGGAGAAGCTGGGATTGTTCTCCTTAGAGCAGAGAAGGTTAAGGGGAGATTTAATCGAGACGTTCAAAATCAGGAAGGGTTTTGATGGAGTAAATAAGGAGAAACTGTTTCCAGTGGCAGGAGGGTCGGTAACCAGAGAGACACAGATTGAAGAGAATTGGTAAAAGAACCAGAGGGGGAGATGAGGAGAATTTTTTTTACACAGTGAGTTGTTGTGATCTGGAACGCGCTGCCTGAAAGGGCGGTGGAAGCAGATTCAATAGTAACTTTCAAAAGGGGAATTGGATAAATAGTTGAAAAGGAGAAATTTACAGAGCTGTGGGGGAAAGAGCAGGGGGGGAGTGGGACTGGTTGGAGAGATCTTTCAAAGAGCCAGCACAGGGACGATGGGACGAATGGCCTCCTCCGGTACTGGAGGATTCTCTGATTCTAACAAGGTGCTCAAAGCTTTTCCAATACTCACCATGGATCCATAGTTCAGAACCAGTGTCCTCAGCATCCAGGGAGCTCCGAGTCCCAACAGAATATCAAACACATTACTCCCGATGGAATTGGACACAGCCATGTCTCCCATACCTGAACAGCAGCAGACATTCGACTGGGTTAGTCCAGTGTGCACAAGCTTGGTTATTGAACACTGCAAGGCCTGTGACCTGCGGACACACACAGACCTGTTCTCTTCAAGGACTGAATCCTGCTCCTGTAACTGGGGAGATGCCTCTAGCCCCTCTCTCACACTCCTGTATCTGGGGAGGTCCCTCTAACCCCTCTCTCACACTTCTGTATCTGGGGAGGTCCCTCTAACCCCTCTCTCACACTCCTGTATCTGGGGAGGTCCCTCTAACCCCTCTCTCACACTCCTGTATCTGGGGAGGTCCCTCTAACCCCTCCCTCACACTCCTGTATCTGGGGAGATCCCTCTAACCCCTCTCTCACACTCCTGTATCTGGGAGGTCCCTCTAACCTCCTCTCTCACACTCCTGTATCTGGGGAGGTCCCTCTAACCCCTCTCTCACACTCCTGTATCTGGGAGGTCCCTCTAACCCCTCCCTCACACTCCTGTATCTGGGAGGTCCCTCTAACCCCTCTCTCACACTCCTGTATCTGGGAGGTCCCTCTAACCCCTCTCTCACAGTCCTGTATCTGGGGAGATCCCTCTAACCCCTCTCTCACACTCCTGTATCTGGGGAGGTCCCTCTAACCCCTCTCTCACACTTCTGTATCTGGGGAGGTCCCTCTAACCTCCTCTCTCACACTCCTGTATCTGGGAGGTCCCTCTAACCCCTCTCTCACACTCCTGTATCTGGGGAGATCCCTCTAACCCCCTCTCTCACACTCCTGTATCTGGGGAGATCCCTCTAACCCCCTCTCTCACACTCCTGTATCTGGGGAGGTCCCTCTAACCCCTCTCTCACACTCCTGTATCTGGGAGGTCCCTCTAACCCCCTCTCTCACAGTCCTGTATCGGGGGAGATCCCTCTAACCCCTCGCTCACACTCCTGTATCTGGGAGGTCCCTCTAACCCCTCTCTCACACTCCTGTATCTGGGAGGTCCCTCTAACCCCTCTCTCACACTCCTGTATCTGGGGAGGTCCCTCTAACCCCTCTCTCACACTCCTGTATCTGGGGAGGTCCCTCTAACCTCCTCTCTCACACTCCTGTATCTGGGGAGGTCCCTCTAACCTCCTCTCTCACACTCCTGTATCTGGGGAGATCCCTCTAACCCCTCTCTCACACTCCTGTATCTGGGGAGGTCCCTCTAACCTCCTCTCTCACACTCCTGTATCTAGAGAGGTCCCTCTAACCTCCTCTCTCACACTCCTGTATCTGGGAGGTCCCTCTAACCCCTCTCTCACACTCCTGTATCTGGGGAGGTCCCTCTAACCTCCTCTCTCACACTCCTGTATCTGGGAGGTCCCTCTAACCCCTCTCTCACACTCCTGTATCTGGGGAGGTCCCTCTAACCTCCTCTCTCACACTCCTGTATCTGGGGAGGTCCCTCTAACCTCCTCTCTCACACTCCTGTATCTGGGAGGTCCCTCTAACCCCTCTCTCACACTCCTGTATCTGGGGAGGTCCCTCTAACCTCCTCTCTCACACTCCTGTATCTGGGAGGTCCCTCTAACCCCTCTCTCACACTCCTGTATCTGGGGAGATCCCTCTAACCTCCTCTCTCACACTCCTGTATCTGGGGAGGTCCCTCTAACCCCTCTCTCACACTCCTGTATCGGGGGAGATCCCTCTAACCCCCTCTCTCACAGTCCTGTATCTGGGGAGATCCCTCTAACCCCTCTCTCACACTCCTGTATCTGGGAGGTCCCTCTAACCCCCTCTCTCACAGTCCTGTATCTGGGGAGATCCCTCTAACCCCCTCTCTCACACTCCTGTATCTGGGAGGTCCCTCTAACCCCTCTCTCACACTCCTGTATCTAGGGTGGTCCCTCTAACCTCCTCTCTCACACTCCTGTATCTGGGGAGGTCCCTCTAACCCCTCTCTCACACTCCTGTATCGGGGGAGATCCCTCTAACCCCCTCTCTCACAGTCCTGTATCTGGGGAGATCCCTCTAACCCCTCTCTCACACTCCTGTATCTGGGGAGATCCCTCTAACCCCCTCTCTCAAAGTCCTGTATCTGGGGAGATCCCTCTAACCCCTCTCTCACATTCCTGTATCTGGGGAGATCCCTCTAACCCCCTCTCTCACAGTCCTGTATCTGGGGAGATCCCTCTAACCCCTCTCTCACACTCCTGTATCGGGGGAGATCCCTCTAACCCCTCTCTCACATTCCTGTATCGGGGGAGATCCCTCTAACCCCTCTCTCACACTCCTGTATCTGGGGAGATCCCTCTAACCCCCTCTCTCACAGTCCTGTATCTGGGGAGATCCCTCTAACCCCTCTCTCACACTCCTGTATCTGGGGAGATCCCTCTAACCCCCTCTCTCAAAGTCCTGTATCTGGGGAGATCCCTCTAACCCCTCTCTCACACTCCTGTATCTGGGGAGATCCCTCTAACCCCTCTCTCACACTCCTGTATCTGGGGAGATCCCTCTAACCCCTCTCTCACAGTCCTGTATCTGGGGAGATCCCTCTAACCCCTCTCTCACACTCCTGTATTTGGGGAGATCCCTCTAACCCCCTCTCTCACACTCCTGTATTTGGGGAGATCCCTCTAACCCCCTCTCTCACACTCCTGTATCTGGGGAGATCCCTCTAACCCCTCTCTCACACTCCTGTATCTGGGGAGATCCCTCTAAACCCTCTCTCCCAGTCCTGCATCTGGGGAGATCCCTCTAACCCCTCTCTCACACTCCTGGGCAGGAGAATTCTATCACTGGATAGGCCCCCACCCCACCCACCTCCCAGCAACCTCTCCACATCAGAAACGTATCAAACTGACCCCGATAAAGAATGACAGATTGGATTTTTCTCTCTTGCCCGTCTGGATTCCTAACTCCCCATTCTGCTCCCAGAATCCTCACTGGCTTTACGTCGAGGCTTTTTGACCCATTCCCTTCACTATTTCATTCTCTGCCAGGACAAAACCAACAACTTGCATTTATCTAGTGCCTTTAACGTTGTAAAACATCCCCAAGGTGCTTCACAGGAGCGTAAATCAGACAGAATTTGACCCCGAGCCACATAAGGAGATATTAGGGACAGGCGATCAAAAGCTCGGTCAAAGAGGTCGGTTTTTAAGGAGCGTCTTAAAGGAGGAGAGTGAGAGGCGGAGAGGTTTAGGGAGGGAATTCCAGAGCTTAGGGCCCCAGGCAGCTGAAGGCACGGCCGCCAATGGTGGAGCGATGGGAATCGGGGGATGGACAAGAGGCCGGAATTGGAGGAGCACAGAGATCTCGGAGGGTTGTCGGGGCTGGAGGAGGTTACAGGGATAGGGAGGGTTGTCGGAGCTGGAGGTGGTTACAGAGATAGGGAGGGTTGTAGGGGCTGGAGGAGGTTACAGAGATAGGGAGGGTTGTAGGGACTGGAGGAGGTTCCAGAGATAGGGAGGGTTGTAGGGGCTGGAGGAGGTTACAGAGATAGGGACGGTTGTAGGGGCTGGAGGAGGTTACAGAGATAGGGAGGGTTGTTGGGGCTGGAGGAGGTTACAGAGATAGGGAGGGTTGTCGGGGCTGGAGGAGGTTACAGAGATAGGGAGGGTTGTAGGGGCTGGAGGAGGTTACAGAGATAGGGACGGTTGTAGGGGCTGGAGGCGGCTACAGAGATAGGGAGGGGGGTTGAGGAGGTCATGGAGGGATTTGAACTCGAGGATGAGAATTTTAAAATCGAGGTGTTGACGGACCGGGAGCCAGTGTAGGTCAGCGAGCACAGGGGGTGACGGGTGAACGGGACTCGGAGTGAGTTAGGGGGCAGAGGAGTTTGGGATGGGTTGAAGTTTACGGAGCGTAGAATGTGGAAGACCGGCCAGGAGTGCTTGTGGGATAGTCGAGTCTGGAGGGAACGCAGGCACGAATGAGGGTTTCAGCAGCTGATGAGCTGAGTCAGGGGCGGAGCTGGGCGATATTACGGAGGTGGAAATAGGCAGTGTCAGTGATGGAGAACACAACGGGAACAACTAATGGACTTCCACAGCAAGCCTGGGCTCAGTTACATACCCAACCTTGGTGGGAGATTGTATTGGGACACAAGACCTTTCCCCTGGGAATTCACCTTCTGACCCCACACTACTCACCCTGTCTGGCCACAATCAGACTCGCCATGCAGTCGGGAACACTGGTGCCAGCCGCCAGGAATGTAATTCCCATAATAACATCAGGAATTTCCAGGGAATATCCAATTATTGTTACCTAGGAAATGGCAACGAATGCACCAGATATTAAAACACTCCCAGGACAGGTACAGTACGGGGGTTAGATACAGAGTAAAGCTCCCTCTACACTGTCCCCATCAAACACTCCCAGGACAGGTACAGTACGGGGGTTAGATACAGAGTAAAGCTCCCTCTACACTGTCCTCATCAAACACTCCCCAGGACAGGTACAGTACGGGGGTTAGATACAGAGTAAAGCTCCCTCTACACTGTCCCCATCAAACACTCCCAGGACAGGTACAGTACGGGGGTTAGATACAGAGTAAAGCTCCCTCTACACTGTCCCCATCAAACACTTCCAGGACAGGTACAGTATGGGGGTTAGATACAGAGTAAAGCTCCCTCTACACTGTCCCCCATCAAACACTCCCAGGACAGGTACAGTACGGGGGTTAGATACAGAGTAAAGCTCCCTCTACACTGTCCCCATCAAACACTCCCAGGACAGGTACAGTACGGGGGTTAGATACAGAGTAAAGCTCCCTCTACACTGTCCCCATCAAACACTCCCAGGACAGGTACAGCACGGGGGTTAGATACAGAGTAAAGCTCCCTCTACACTGTCCCCCATCAAACACTCCCAGGACAGGCACAGTACGGGGGTTAGATACAGAGTAAAACTCCCTCTACACTGTCCCCATCAAACACTCCCAGGACAGGTACAGTATGGGGGTTAGATACAGAGTAAAACTCCCTCTACACTGTCCCCATCAAACACTCCCAGGACAGGTACAGTACGGGGTTAGATACAGAGTAAAGCTCCCTCTACACTGTCCCCATCAAACACTCCCAGGACAGGTACAGTACGGGGGTTAGATACAGAGTAAAACTCCCTCTACACTGTCCCCATCAAACACTCCCAGGACAGGTACAGTACGGGGGTTAGATACAGAGTAAAGCTCCCTCTACACTGTCCCCATCAAACACTCCCAGGACAGGTACAGTACGGGGGTTAGATACAGAGTAAAGCTCCCTCTACACTGTCCCCATCAAACACTCCCAGGACAGGTACAGTACGGGGGTTAGATACAGAGTAAAGCTCCCTCTACACTGTCCCCATCAAACACTCCCAGGACAGGTACAGTACGGGGGTTAGATACAGAGTAAATCACCCTCTACACTGTCTCTGTATGCGACTCTACCACATTGAGTAATATATTTCCTTCATGAGGAATTTGGGAAAAAGAGGTTTTAAAAATTTATACCAAATTGTGATTCCCGTTGTGAGACATTGATTCTAATGCTGGAATGGTCAGTGAACTGGAGTCTGCCCCACCCCACATCCTCTTCACCCCTGACACTCTCCACTCCCTCTTTATAAACTCTGTCATTCTCCCCCTTCACAGATTCACACTTCAGCAGACAGCTTGAAACAGTTTGCCAATCTTACCATCCAGACCATAATATAGGAGAAGAGGCCGATCCAGAGGGTGGAGCAGAGGAACGTGGCCATAAACCATTTCTCCCAGCGCGGCTCACTGCAGTTGGGAACTGTGTAGCAGAGCAGGAAGCCCAGCGGCCACGAAACCAGCCATTTAATCACATCACACCTTCTGTCTGCAGATCAGAGAGAAGAGAGAGGCAGCAGTGAGCAGACAAGGAAAGAACCCAGTCAGCAGGACACTGGGCTCGATCAGGGGGCACAGCAAACACAACTTCAAATATGGTGAAATGGGGGAGTGGGATATCAGACTGACAGACCCTCCGACAGTGCAGCACTCCCTCAGTCCCGACCCTCCGACAGTGCGGCACTCCCTCAGTACTGACCCTCCGACAGTGTGGCACTCCCTCAGTACTGACCCTCCGACAGTGCAGCAGACCCTCAGTACTGACCCTCCGACAGTGCGGCACTCCCTCAGTACTGACCCTCCGACAGTGCGGCACTCCCTCAGTACTGACCCTCCGACAGTGCGGCACTCCCTCAGTACTGACCCTCCGACAGTGCGGCACTCCCTCAGTACTGACCCTCCGACAGTGCGGCACTCCCTCAGTACTGACCCTCCCACAGTGCGGCACTCCCTCAGTACTGACCCTCCCACAGTACGGCACTCCCTCAGGACTGACCCTCCGACAGTGCGGCACTCCCTCAGTACTGACCCTCCGACAGTGCGGCACTCCCTCAGTACTGACCCTCCGACAGTGCGGCACTCCCTCAGTACTGACCCTCCGACAGTGCGGCACTCCCTCAGTACTGACCCTCCGACAGTGCGGCACTCCCTCAGTACTGACCCTCCGACAGTGCGGCACTCCCTCAGTACTGACCCTCCGACAGAGCGGCACTCCCTCAGTACTGACCCTCCGACAGTGCGGCACTCCCTCAGTACTGACCCTCTGACAGTGCGGCACTCCCTCAGTACTGACCCTCTGACAGTGTGGCACTCCCTCAGTACTGACCCTCCGACAGTGCGGCACTCCCTCAGTACTGACCCTCCGACAGTGCGGCACTCCCTCAGTACTGACCCTCCGACACTGCGGCACTCCCTCAGTACTGACCCTCCGACAGTGTGTCTCCCTCAGTACTGACCCTCCGACAGAGCGGCACTCCCTCAGTACTGACCCTCCGACAGTGCGGCACTCCCTCAGTACTGACCCTCTGACAGTGCGGCACTCCCTCAGTACTGACCCTCTGACAGTGTGGCACTCCCTCAGTACTGACCCTCCGACAGTGCGGCACTCCCTCAGTACTGACCCTCCGACAGTGCGGCACTCCCTCAGTACTGACCCTCCGACACTGCGGCACTCCCTCAGTACTGACCCTCCGACAGTGTGTCTCCCTCAGTACTGACCCTCTGACAGTGCGGCGCTCCCACAGTACTGACCCTCCGACACTGCGGCACTCCCTCAGTACTGACCCTCCGACAGTGCGGCGCTCCCACAGTACTGACCCTCTGACAGTGCGGCACTCTCTCAGTACTGACCCTCTGACAGTGCGGCACTCCCTCAGTACTGACCCTCCGACACTGCGGCACACCCTCAGTACTGACCCTCCGACACTGCGGCGCTCCCTCAGTAGTGACCCTCCGACAGTTTGGCACTCCCTCAGTACTGACCCTCTGACAGTGCGGCGCTCCCACAGTACTGACCCTCCGACACTGCGGCACTCCCTCAGTACTGACCCTCCGACAGTGCGGCGCTCCCTCAGTACTGACCCTCCGACAGTGCGGCACTTCCTCAGTACTGACCCTCCGACAGTGCGGCGCTCCCACAGTACTGACCCTCCGACAGTGCAGCACTCCCACAGTACTGACCCTCCGACAGTGCAGCACTCCCTCAGTACTGACCCTCCGACAGTGCGGCACTCCCTCAGTACTGACCCTCCGACAGTGCGGCGCTCCCACAGTACTGACCCTCCGACAGTGCGGCACTCCCTCAGTGCTAACCCTCCGACAGTGCGGCACTCCCTCAGTTCCCCCTCTTTGTGACCCCTGACCCCCGTTACCTGGTAATTTAAAGGGGTTGAAGGGGCCATCACTCTCTCGTTCCACCCTCTCATTCCTGTCCATGTCCTCAGCCTCCCCCATGTTTCCTGTGGCTGTTTCTTCGCCCTCCGTTGCGTCCCCCCCTCGACTCCTCCCCACCTCGGCACTCTCGCTGGTTCCATTCTCCACCGCTCGCTTCTCAGGGATCCTGATGGAAACCTGGGGGTCCACATTCCCTTCCCGACTACGGATCAGACGCTGCCTCTGGGGAGGAGAAACACAAGTCAGCATTCAGTCCGCCCTCCTGCTACCCAACTCAGGCCCTCGCTGGGGAGTGTGGGCTGGAGCTGCATCCAAAACCTCACTCCGTTTCAACCGCCAGCCCAGCCAGACCGGGCTATTTAACTGTGGAGGCATCGCAAACCCAATCCCATCCATTCCCAATACACATGGGAAAATCATTGGATAGCGATCAGGAGCAGCAACACTGGCTGGTTAACCCTCCTCAAAATTCCCTGCATTCCGCTTCTCCGCCCACTTGACTCAAGGAGGCCAGACGGGCGAACTCAGCACTAGGCCGGGAATGGAGCCTGGGCTTTTCCTGCTCAGTATACTGGGCAGCCGAGTGCTGCAGACACAGGTGTCCCTACCTCATTGATGAGAATGCGACTGGCCATACTGAGCCTGGTTCTGGGCCCAAAGTGTCTTGTGATCATGATTCGCAGGCTGGCCTCGGGGAAGCTCAGTTTGTGAGGAGACGTGGAGAAGAGCTCATCGACCATCACCACGGAGGTGTTCTCCAGTCCGTGCTCTGTCATCAGGAAGAGCAAACAGCCAACATCAGCAGAGAAATCAGCCAGCAAAAACAGCGAGAAATTAGATTACAGAGATAGGGGCTGCTCCCTCTACACTGTCCACCATCTAACACTCCCAGGACAGGTACAGTACGGGGGTTAGATACAGAGTAAAGCTCCCTCTACACTGTCCCCCATCAAACACTCCCAGGACAGGTACAGTACGGGGGTTAGATACAGAGTAAAGCTCCCTCTACACTGTCCCCATCAAACACTCCCAGGACAGGTACAGTACAGGGGTTAGATACAGAGTAAAGCTCCCTCTACACTGTCCCCATCAAACACTCCCAGGACAGGTACAGTACGGGGGTTAGATACAGAGTAAAGCTCCCTCTACACTGTCCCCATCAAACACACCCAGGACAGGTACAGTACGGGGGTTAGATACAGAGTAAAGCTCCCTCTACACTGTCCCCATCAAACACTCCCAGGACAGGTACAGTACGGGGGTTAGATACAGAGTAAAGCTCCCTCTACACTGTCCTCATCAAACACTCCCAGGACCCTGCAGAGATACCTGTACGTCGAGCGTCCTCCCAGATGGTGTGCGCTGGCGACGTATTTTTTCCGCCAGTGTCACTGCCTTCAAGACGACACGCAGCTCCCGGTGGAGTCCGTTAGCCGCGCCTCTCTGAGGGAGTTGCCTGTCTTTTACCGGGATCTTTTCCGAGTCTGGAACATGGTCGCCTCCAGTCAGGGCGCTCCCCCGCCGGCGGAGGAGAGCGCCTCGGCTGTCCGGGCGGCCGACTCCGGGGACGGTCCGGCGGGCGGAGGAGTAGCCGAAACCCCCGGGACGCCCCTCACTGCGGGTGGCGAGGGGGCTCGGGAGTGCGGAGCGATCCCGGCCGAGCTGACACCCGCTCGGCCGGAACTGCTCATCGGACCCAGGCCCCGAAACCCTCCTCGGGAGCCGGTCCCGCACAACCCGAGCCGCCTCTCGGAAATGCCCTCCGTGCCATTCCAATCGGCGCGGAGGGGTTTCCTGTACGGGCTGCTCCTGCACACTCTCCACTTCCCCGCCCTCGTCAGCCGGCCGGACACGCCCTGGCGGTCCGCGTTGCCATCTGGCGGCGAGGGGAAACCCCGATGGAGGTCTCTCTACGCGGGAGTCTTCCCCCTTTACATCGGCGACCTGGGGTGGAGGGTGCTGCACAGAGCAGTCCCGTGCAATAGGCTTTTAAGTAGGTTCACGGACTCCCAGGCCAGCTGTACTTTCTGCGGCCTGGACGAGTCCGTGTTCCACATTTATACGGAGTGTGCGAGGTTGCAGCCCCTATTTGAGTATCTGAAGGGGCTGCTCCTCAAATTCTGGCTGCACTTCAGTCCCACGCTCCTGATCTTTGGGCACCCGGTGTGGAGGGGCGTGGGCCGGGAGGAGGATCTCCTCGTCGGTCTGCTCCTGGGCCTGGCCAAGGTGGAAATTCACAGGTCCAGGTTGCGGGCCGTCGGGGGTTCCGTCCTCCCCGATTGCCTGCCCCTCTTCCGCGGTTACGTTCGCACCCGGGTGTCCCTGGAAAAGGAGCATGCGGTGTCCGCCGGTACGCTTGAGGCCTTCCACGACCGGTGGGCACCGCAGGGACTGGAGTGCATCGTCGACGCCGAGAATGGCATTTTAATTTGAGTTTTTTTGTTTATTTATCTGGTTTTAATAAAGTTATTTTAAAAATATAAGTGTGTATATAAAGGGGGCCTGAGGAATAAAGGCCCCCTCGACGTGAAAAATATAAAAGGGGCCTGGGGTAAAAAGGCCACGTTAAAAAAAAACGGAGTTAGATGCAGAGTAAAGCTCCCTCTGCACTGTGCTGTCTGCTTTTGAAACTGATTCTTTCCCTTCAGTATGAGGATGAGCCTCTCGCACGCAGTGCGGCCTTGATTATCTATATATTTATTACCTGTTTGCAGTATTACCACGGTAGCTGAATATTTCTGTTCATTTTCTGCCTCTTGCTGTGCACTTGAGACCTCAGTGTCTGGTCTTCTTGGACCGTTACAACGTAGACCCTCAAAGTAACTGCGTATTTTTGTATTGTATCTGAGGATTAAGATGTATTGTGGTAAAGGAACAGTTAGCTCACCTTGACCCTGAGACCCATACCTCCCGCACCCTTGATCCCATTCCCGCTAAACTGCTGATCATTCCTCGTCCCACGTAGTCAATATTGTTAATGGTTCTCTCTTCAGGTGTTGTCCCTCTCTACTGGAAACCTGACATCTTCACAAACTGCTCTCCTCCAAGTCACCAATGACATCCCATGTGACTGTAACGAACTTTCCCTCCTCATCCCTCTCGACCTGTCTGCAGTCTTTGACACAGTTGACCAGACCATCATCCTCCAACACCTCTCCACTGTCATCCAGCTGGGTGGGACTGATCTCACCTGGTTCCATTCTTATCTATCTAAATGTAGCCAGAAAATCACTTGCATTGGCTTCTCTTCCTGCTCCCACACTGTTACCTCTGTTGTCCCCCAAGGATCTATCCTTGGCCCTCTCCTGTTTCTCTTCCTGCTCCCACACCGGTACCTCTGTTGTCCCCCAAGGATCTATCCTTGGCCCTCTCCTGTTTCTCTTCCTGCTCCCACTCTGTTACCTCTGTTGTCCCCCAAGGATCTCTCCTTGGCCCTCTCCTGTTTCTCTTCCTGCTCCCACACCGTTACCTCTGTTGTCCCCCAAGGATCTATCCTTGGCCCTCTCCTGTTTCTCTTCCTGCTCCCACTCTGTTACCTCTGTTGTCCCCCAAGGATCTCTCCTTGGCCCTCTCCTGTTTCTCTTCCTGCTCCCACACTGTTACCTCTGTTGTCCCCCAAGGATCTATCCTTCACCCTCTCCTGTTTCTCTTCCTGCTCCCACACTGTTACCTCTGTTGTCCCCCAAGGATCTCTCCTTGGCCCTCTCCTGTTTCTCTTCCTGCTCCCACACCGTTACCTCTGTTGTCCCCCAAGGATCTATCCTTGGCCCTCTCCTGTTTCTCTTCCTGCTCCCTCACCGTTACCTCTGTTGTCCCCCAAGGATCTCTCCTTGGCCCTCTCCTGTTTCTCTTCCTGCTCCCACACCGTTACCTCTGTTGTCCCCCAAGGATCTATCCTTGGCCCTCTCCTGTTTCTCTTCCTGCTCCCACACCATTACCTCTGTTGTCCCCCAAGGATCTATCCTTGGCCCTCTCCTGTTTCTCTTCCTGCTCCCACACCGTTACCTCTGTTGTCCCCCAAGGATCTATCCTTGGTCCTCTCCTGTTTCTCTTCCTGCTCCCACACTGTTACCTCTGTTGTCCCCCAAGGATCTATCCTTGGCCCTCTCCTGTTTCTCTTCCTGCTCCCACACCGTTACCTCTGTTGTCCCCCAAGGATCTATCCTTGGCCCTCTCCTGTTTCTCTTCCTGCTCCCACACCATTACCTCTGTTGTCCCCCAAGGATCTATCCTTGGCCCTCTCCTGTTTCTCTTCCTGCTCCCACACCGTTACCTCTGTTGTCCCCCAAGGATCTATCCTTGGTCCTCTCCTGTTTCTCTTCCTGCTCCCACACTGTTACCTCTGTTGTCCCCCAAGGATCTATCCTTGGCCCTCTCCTGTTTCTCTTCCTGCTCCCACACTGTTACCTCTGTTGTCCCCCAAGGATCTATCCTCGGCCCTCTCCTGTTTCTCTTCCTGCTCCCACACCGTTACCTCTGTTGTCTCCCAAGGATCTATCCTTGGCCCTCTCCTGTTTCTCTTCCTGCTCCCACACTGTTACCTCTGTTGTCCCCCAAGGATCTATCCTCGGCCCTCTCCTGTTTCTCTTCCTGCTCCCTCACCGTTACCTCTGTTGTCCCCCAAGGATCTATCCTTGGCCCTCTCCTGTTTCTCGTCCTGCTCCCTCACCGTTACCTCTGTTGTCCCCCAAGGATCTATCCTTGGCCCTCTCCTGTTTCTCTTCCTGCTCCCTCACCGTTACCTCTGTTGTCCCCCAAGGATCTATCCTTCACCCTCTCCTGTTTCTCTTCCTGCTCCCTCACCATTACCTCTGTTGTCACCCAAGGATCTATCCTTCACCCTCTCTTGTTTCTCTTCCTGCTCCCACACCGTTACCTCTGTTGTCCCCCAAGGATCTATCCTTGGCCCTCTCCTGTTTCTCTTCCTGCTCCCACACCATTACCTCTGTTGTCCCCCAAGGATCTATCCTTCACCCTCTCCTGTTTCTCTTCCTGCTCCCACACCGTTACCTCTGTTGTCCCCCAAGGATCTATCCTTCACCCTCTCTTGTTTCTCTTCCTGCTCCCACACCGTTACCTCTGTTGTCCCCCAAGGATCTATCCTTCACCCTCTCCTGTTTCTCTTCCTGCTCCCTCACCATTACCTCTGTTGTCCCCCAAGGATCTATCCTTGGCCCTCTCCTGTTTCTCTCCCTGCTCCCACACCATTACCTCTGTTGTCCCCCAAGGATCTATCCTTGGCCCTCTCCTGTTTCTCTTCCTGCTCCCACACTGTTACCTCTGTTGTCCCCCAAGGATCTATCCTTCACCCTCTCTTGTTTCTCTTCCTGCTCCCACACCGTTACCTCTGTTGTCCCCCAAGGATCTATCCTTCACCCTCTCCTGTTTCTCTTCCTGCTCCCTCACCATTACCTCTGTTGTCCCCCAAGGATCTATCCTTGGCCCTCTCCTGTTTCTCTTCCTGCTCCCACACCGGTACCTCTGTTGTCCCCCAAGGATCTATCCTTCACCCTCTCCTGTTTCTCTTCCTGCTCCCTCACCATTACCTCTGTTGTCCCCCAAGGATCTATCCTTCACCCTCTCCTGTTTCTCTTCCTGCTCCCTCACCGTTACCTCTGTTGTCCCCCAAGGATCTCTCCTTGGCCCTCTCCTGTTTCTCTTCCTGCTCCCACACCATTACCTCTGTTGTCCCCCAAGGATCTCTCCTTGGCCCTCTCCTGTTTCTCTTCCTGCTCCCACACCGGTACCTCTGTTGTCCCCCAAGGATCTATCCTTCACCCTCTCCTGTTTCTCTTCCTGCTCCCACACTGTTACCTCTGTTGTCCCCCAAGGATCTATCCTTGGCCCTCTCCTGTTTCTCTTCCTGCTCCCACACCGTTACCTCTGTTGTCCCCCAAGGATCTATCCTTGGCCCTCTCCTGTTTCTCTTCCTGCTCCCTCACCGTTACCTCTGTTGTCCCCCAAGGATCTATCCTTCACCCTCTCCTGTTTCTCTTCCTGCTCCCACACTGTTACCTCTGTTGTCCCCCAAGGATCTATCCTTCACCCTCTCCTGTTTCTCTTCCTGCTCCCACACCGTTACCTCTGTTGTCCCCCAAGGATCTATCCTTGGCCCTCTCCTGTTTCTCTTCCTGCTCCCACACCGGTACCTCTGTTGTCCCCCAAGGATCTATCCTTCACCCTCTCCTGTTTCTCTTCCTGCTCCCACACTGTTACCTCTGTTGTCCCCCAAGGATCTATCCTTGGCCCTCTCCTGTTTCTCTTCCTGCTCCCACACCGTTACCTCTGTTGTCCCCCAAGGATCTATCCTTGGCCCTCTCCTGTTTCTCTTCCTGCTCCCTCACCGTTACCTCTGTTGTCCCCCAAGGATCTATCCTTCACCCTCTCCTGTTTCTCTTCCTGCTCCCTCACCGTTACCTCTGTTGTCCCCCAAGGATCTATCCTTCACCCTCTCCTGTTTCTCTTCCTGCTCCCACACCATTACCTCTGTTGTCCCCCAAGGATCTATCCTTCACCCTCTCCTGTCTCTCTTCCTGCTCCCTCACCGTTACCTCTGTTGTCCCCCAAGGATCTCTCCTTGGCCCTCTCCTGTTTCTCTTCCTGCTCCCACACCATTACCTCTGTTGTCCCCCAAGGATCTATCCTTGGCCCTCTCCTGTTTCTCTTCCTGCTCCCACACCGTTACCTCTGTTGTCCCCCAAGGATCTATCCTTGGCCCTCTCCTGTTTCTCTTCCTGCTCCCACACCGTTACCTCTGTTGTCCCCCAAGGATCTATCCTTGGCCCTCTCCTGTTTCTCTTCCTGCTCCCACACCGTTACCTCTGTTGTCCCCCAAGGATCTATCCTTCACCCTCTCCTGTTTCTCTTCCTGCTCCCTCACCGTTACCTCTGTTGTCCCCCAAGGATCTATCCTTCACCCTCTCCTGTTTCTCTTCCTGCTCCCACACTGTTACCTCTGTTCTCCCCCAAGGATCTATCCTTGGCCCTCTCCTGTTTCTCTTCCTGCTCCCACACTATTACCTCTGTTGTCCCCCAAGGATCTATCCTTGGCCCTCTCCTGTTTCTCTTCCTGCTCCCACACTGTTACCTCTGTTGTCCCCCAAGGATCTATCCTTGGCCCTCTCCTGTTTCTCTTCCTGCTCCCTCACCGTTACCTCTGTTGTCCCCCAAGGATCTATCCTTGGCCCTCTCCTGTTTCTCTTCCTGCTCCCTCACCATTATCTCTGTTGTCCCCCAAGGATCTATCCTTGGCCCTCTCCTGTTTCTCTTACTGCTCCCTCACCATTACCTCTGTTGTCCCCCAAGGATCTATCCTTGGCCCTCTCCTGTTTCTCTTCCTGCTCCCACACCGGTACCTCTGTTGTCCCCCAAGGATCTATCCTTGGCCCTCTCCTGTTTCTCTTCCTGCTCCCACACCGTTACCTCTGTTGTCCCCCAAGGATCTATCCTTGGCCCTCTCCTGTTTCTCTTCCTGCTCCCTCACCGTTACCTCTGTTGTCCCCCAAGGATCTATCCTTGGCCCTCTCCTGTTTCTCTTCCTGCTCCCACACCGTTACCTCTGTTGTCCCCCAAGGATCTATCCTTGGCCCTCTCCTGTTTCTCTTCCTGCTCCCACACCGTTACCTCTGTTGTCCCCCAAGGATCTATCCTTGGCCCTCTCCTGTTTCTCTTCCTGCTCCCACATCGTTACCTCTGTTGTCCCCCAAGGATCTATCCTTGGCCCTCTCCTGTTTCTCTTCCTGCTCCCACACCGTTACCTCTGTTGTCCCCCAAGGATCTATCCTTGGCCCTCTCCTGTTTCTCTTCCTGCTCCCACACCGTTACCTCTGTTGTCCCCCAAGGATCTATCCTTGGCCCTCTCCTGTTTCTCTTCCTGCTCCCACACCGTTACCTCTGTTGTCCCCCAAGGATCTATCCTTGGCCCTCTCCTGTTTCTCTTCCTGCTCCCACACCGTTACCTCTGTTGTCCCCCAAGGATCTATCCTTGGCCCTCTCCTGTTTCTCTTCCTGCTCCCACACCGTTACCTCTGTTGTCTCCCAAGGATCTATCCTTGGCCCTCTCCTGTTTATTGTCTCTGTGCTGCCCCTCGGTGACATCATCCGAAAGCACACCGTTAGTTTTCACATGTACACTGACGACACCCAGCTCTACCTCACCAGCACTTCCCTCGACTCCTCCACTGTTACTAAATTATCAGACTGATAATCCAACTTCCAGTACTGGATGAGCAGAAATTTACTCCAACTAAATATTGGGAAGACTGGAGCCATTGTTTTCAGTCCCTGCTCCAACTGCCATTCCATAACAACTAACTCTATCCCTCTCTCTGCCAATGGTTTGAGGATAAACCAGTTTGTTTGCAACATTAGTGACACATTTGACCCCGAGATGAGCTTTCGACCTCATATTCGTGCCATCACTAAGACCACCTTTTCCCACCTCCGTAACATTGCCTGACTCTGCCCCTGTCTCAGCTCATCTGCTGCTGAAATCCTCATTCATGCCTTCGTTACTTCTAGACTTGACTATTCCAACACACTCCTGGCTGGTCTCCCACATTCTACTCTCCGTAAACTTGAGGTCATCCAAAACTCAGTTGCCCTTGTCTTAACTCACACCGAGTCCGTTCACCCCCTGTGCTCGCTGACCTACACTGGCTCCCAGTCCGGCAACACCTCAAGTTTAAAATTCTCATCCTCGTGTTCAAATCCCTCCAAGGCCTCCTCACGCCCCTCCCTATCTCTGTAACCTCCTCCTGCCCCTACAACCCTCCCTATCTCTGTAACCTCCTCCAGCCCCTACAACCCTTCCTATCTCTGTAACCTCCTCCAGCCCCTGCAACCCTCCCTATCTCTGTAACCTCCTCCAGCCCCTACAACCCTCCCTATCTCTGTAACCTCCTCCAGCCCCTACACCCTCCCTATCTCTGTAACCTCCTCCAGCCCCTACACCCTTCCTATCTCTGTAACCTCCTCCAGCCCCTACAACCCTCCCTATCTCTGTAACCTCCTCCAGCCCCTACAACCCTCCCTATCTCTGTAACCTCCTCCAGCCCCTACACCCTCCCTATCTCTGTAACCTCCTCCAGCCCCTACACCCTCCCTATCTCTGTAACCTCCTCCAGCCCCTACAACCCTCCCTATCTCTGTAACCTCCTCCAATTCCGGCCTCTTGCCCATCCCCCGATTCCCATCGCTCCACCATTGGCGGCCGTGCCTTCAGCTGCCTGGAATTCAAGGCATTTAAGGGGCAAGCTGGATAAACGCACGAGGGAGAAAGGAATCGACGGATATGGTGATAAGGTGAGATGGAGAGGGGGCGGTGGAGCAGAAACCTCGGTCGATGGGCCGAATGGTCTGATTCTGCGCTGTGGATGTGGTTGAGCTGCGCCCTCTGGTGAAGAGAGTGAGCACAGCAGCTAAAACAATGAAACGGAACGAAATAGATGTTAGAAAATACAAGATTTATTCTGCTTACTTCATAACAATGATGTAGAGAATGTACATGAAAACCAGAAGGAGTCCCTCCCACCTGCAGGAAAACACAACAACAAAGTCAACAGCAGATCATTCATCCAACTGCCTCCAAAAATAAACACTCCATCTCTCCAGCTCCCTTCACCCCCTCAGGACGTCCCAAAGCCCCTCACAGACAATGAGGGACTTTCTGAAGTGTGGTCACTGCTGTAATGGAGGAAACGCAGCAGCTAATTTGTGCACAGCAAGATCCCACCAACAGCAATGTGATAATGACCCAGATCACCTGTTTTTAGTGTTTAGCGTTTAGCGATGTGCGCTCTCAGCACTGACCCTCTGACAGTGCGGCACTCCCTCAGTACTGACCCTCTGACAGTGTGGCACTCCCACAGTACTGACCCTCCGACAGTGCGGCGCTCCCTCAGTACTGACCCTCCGACAGTGCGGCGCTCCCTCAGTACTGACCCTCCGACAGTGCGGCACTCCCTCAGTACTGACCCTCCGACAGTGCGTCGCTCCCTCAGTACTGACCCTCCGACAGTGCGGCACTCTCTCAGTACTGACCCTCCGACAGTGCGGCGCTCCCTCAGTACTGACCCTCCGACAGTGTGGCGCTCCCTCAGTACTGACCCTCCGACAGTGCGGCACTCCCTCAGTACTGACCCTCCGACAGTGTGGCGCTCCCTCAGTACTGACCCTCCGACAGTGCGGCACTCCCTCAGTACTGACCCTCCGACAGTGTGGCGCTCCCTCAGTACTGACCCTCCGACAGTGCGGCACTCCCTCAGTACTGCACTGTGGGATTTGGCCTGGATTATGTGGCTCAAGTGTCAATTCCATGAGCTTCAGATTTCGGGTGTGGGCTGATCATTGCCCTTTTCTGGATGAAAGTTTGTTAACTCCCAGCTCAAATTCTCCTGTCCTCTGCCCCTCTTCATTGTAAAATCATCCCAACCTTGTCTACACTTTCAAACTGAATCTGATGTGATCTATTTAATGCAGCAGAGGATAAAAGGGCAGCTCAGGACACTCACCAGAACACTTTTTCATCATGAATAACCTGCAGTGAAAGCAGCAGAGGATTAAAGGCAAAATACAATGAACCTAAATTACAACCCAGTCCACAGCCCCTCCACTACAGGCCCCTCCACGACAGGCCCCTCCTCTGCAGGCCCCACCTAACTCTCAGGCCCCCACTCTACAGGCCCCCACTCTAAAGGCCCCTCCTCTACAGGCCCCACCTAACTCTCAGGCCCCACCTAACTCCCAGGCCCCTCCACTACAGGCCCCACCTAACTCTCAGGCCCCTCCACTGCAGGCCCCACCTAACTCCCAGGCCCCACCTAACTCCCAGGCCCCTCCACTACAGGCCCCACCTAACTCTCAGGCCCCTCCACTACAGGCCCCACCTAACTCTCAGGCCCCTCCTAACTCCCAGGCCCCTCCACTACAGGCCCCTCCTCTACAGGCCCCACCTAACTCCCAGGCCCCTCCACTACAGGCCCCACCTAACTCTCAGGCCCCTCCTAACTCCCAGGCCCCTCCACTACAGGCCCCTCCTCTACAGGCCCCACCTAACTCCCAGGCCCCTCCACGACAGGCCCCTCCACTACAGGCCCCACCTAACTACCAGGCCCCTCCACTACAGGCCCCACCTAACTCTCAGGCCCCTCCACTGCAGGCCCCACCTAACTACCAGGCCCCTCCACTACAGGCCCTACCTAACTCTCAGGCCCCTCCACGGCTGGCCTATCCTGACTCCCAGGACCCTCCACTACAGGCCCCTCCACTACAGGCCCGACCTAACTCCCAGGCCCTCCGCTACAGGCCCGACCTAACTCCCAGGCCCTCCGCTACAGGCCTGACCTAACTCCCAGGCCCTCCACTGCAGGCCTGACCTAACTCCCAGGCCCTCCACTGCAGGCCTAAATTAACTCCCAGGCCCCTCCACTACAGGCCTGACCTAACTCCCAGGCCCCTCCACTACAAGCCCGACAACTCCCTGCTGCCCCTTCGCAGATGAACTTACCAGAATGAGAGCGAGAACTGACATGATGTAGGACACGGAGTCTCGGAACAAGGACCACCATGTGAGAGGGACATCCTGGGGTGGGGGGGGAGGTGGGGTACGGGGAGGAGAGCAGAGAATGAGAGACAGTCACTGAATAATCCCAGGCCCCCATCAGCTCAACTACAGTGCAAGTGGGAGCAGATAAATCCATCGCAAACAGGGTCCAACAGTAACACAAACACAGCATGGCAAGGCCCTAAGTTAATGCTCCACCTGATATGGGACTGAGCCCCACACACAGCAGGAAATGCTCTGTCTGCAGCCTGTGTCTGGGAGCATGAGAGGGAGGACAGGATTGGGTCTCACTGTGATGCACTTCACAGTTGGATGTCCTGCCATGGGGGATCGCAGAAGTAGAAAGGCCCAAATCAGGTGAGAAACTGCAGTGAGGGTCAGTGTGTGTGGGACCCATACCCCAGTGAGAGTCAGAGTGTGTGGGACCCATACCCCAATGAGAGTCAGTGTGTGTGGGACCCGTACCCCAGTGAGAGTCTGTTAGTGTGGGACCCGTACCCCAGTGAGAGTCAGTGTGTGTGGGACCCATACCCCAGTGAGAGTCAGTGTGTGTGGGACCCATACCCCAGTGAGAGTCAGAGTGTGTGGGACCCATACCCCAGTGAGAGTCAGTGTGTGTGGGACCCGTACCCCAGTGAGAGTCTGTTAGTGTGGGACCCGTACCCCAGTGAGAGTCAGTGTGTGTGGGACCCGTACCCCAGTGAGAGTCAGTGTGTGTGGGACCCGCACCCCAGTGAGAGTCAGTGTGTTTGGGACCCGTATCCCAGTGAGAGTCAGTGTGTGTGGGACCCGTACCCCAGTGAGAGTCAGTGTGTGTGGGACCCGTACCCCAGTGAGACTCAGTGTGTTTAGGACCCGTATCCCAGTGAGAGTCAGTGTGTGTGGGACCCGTACCCCAGTGAGAGTCAGTGTGTGTGGGACCCGTACCCCAGTGAGAGTCAGTGTGTGTGGGACCCGTATCCCAGTGAGAGTCAGTGTGTGTGGGACCCGTACCCCAGTGAGAGTCAGTGTGTGTGTGGGAGCCGTACCCCAGTGAGAGTCAGTGTGTGTGTGGGAGCCGTACCCCAGTGAGAGTCAGTGTGTGTGGGACCCGTACCCCAGTGAGAGTCAGTGTGTGTGGGACCCATACCCCAGTGAGAGTCAGTGTGTGTGGGACCCGTACCCCAGTGAGAGTCAGCGTGTGTGGGACCCGTACCCCAGTGAGACTCAGTGTGTTTGGGACCCGTATCCCAGTGAGAGTCAGTGTGTGTGGGACCTGTACCCCAGTGAGAGTCAGTGTGTGTGGGACCCGTACCCCAGTGAGAGTCAGTGTGTGTGGGACCCGTACCCCAGTGAGAGTCAGTGTGTGTGGGACCCGCACCCCAGTGAGAGTCTGTGTGTGTGACGGGGTGATGGGAAAGGGAGGGTAATGAGGCCGATTCACGCAGATAACTGAAGCCTTCACATACGTGTCCTGCGAACAGGCCACAGAGGCCGATGATGCACAGAATGTTGAACACAGCCGAGCCCACGATGGTTCCCACTCCCACATCACTCTTGGCGATAAAGACGCCTGCAGATAAGGGAATAGAGAGTGGGTGAAAACCTGGAGTTCGATTCCCTTCCCCACCCCACAAACTAACGTCAACCCTCCGACTGACAGTTCCAGCCAGGGAGCTCAGCAGTTACACCCCCACCCCACCGGTGTGGTACAGAGCCTGCAGACTCAGAGCAGGTAAGCCCCTGGCCCCATCCTGACCTAGTGCTCAGGCCTGTGCTCACCCAATAATAAAGAAATACGTACCAATAAGAGAGGTGAACAGTTCGGGGGCTGAACTTCCAGCTGCCATGAATGTTGCTCCAGCAACATCCTCACTGAGGTGTAGATGCTTTCAGATAAAGGAAGAATATATCAGCACAAACACTCACAAATATCATCTCATCAGTCGGAAATTCATTGATGCTGTGTCGCATTTTTTTCTCACCCTAACTGTGTATTTTTAATTCCCTAACACCCCAAAATCTATCTAACTCCATCTTGGATATACTCAATGACTGACCATCTTCAGCTCTCCGGGGTAGGGAATTCCAAAGAGTCACAACCTCGGAGTGAAGAAATTTCTCCTCATCTCAGTTGGGAATGGCCGATCCCTCAACCTGAGACTGTGACCCCGTGTCTTAGACTTCTGTTCTTCCAATCCAAAATCGGCTCAGTGACAGAAAGCAAAGGGTAGTAGTCGATGGATGTTTTTGTGAATGGAAAGTTGTTTCCAGTGGAGTTCCACAGGGCTCAGTGTTGGGTCCCTTGCTGTTTGTTGTATATATGAATGATTTGGACTTAAATCTGGGAGGCATGATTGGGAAATTTGCTGATGACACAAAATCTGGCCGTGTAGTTGATAGTGAAGAGGAAAGCTGTAGACTCCAGAATGATATCAGTGGTTTGGTTGAATGGGCAGGAAAGTGGCAAATGGAATTCAATTCAGAGAAGTGTGAGGTAGTGCATTTGGGGAGGGCAAATAAAGCAAGGAAATACACAATAAATAGGAGGATATTGAGAGGGGCAGAAGAAGTGAGAGACCTTGGAGTGCATATCCACAGGTCCCTGAAGGTGGCAGGACAGGTAGATAGAGTGGTGAAGAAGGCATATGGAATGCTTTCCTTTATTGTCCGAGGTATAGAATACAAAAGCAGGGATGTGATGCTGGAACTGTATAAAACGCTGGTTAGGCCACAGCTGGAGTATTGTGTACAGTTCTGGTCACCACATTACAGGAAGGATATAATTGCTCTGGAGAGAGTACAGAGGAGATTTACAAGAATGTTGCCAGGGCTCGAAAGTTGCAGCTGTGAGGAAAGATTGGATAGGCTAGGGTTGTTTTCCTTAGAACAGAGGAGGCTGAGGGGTGACTTAATTGAGGTGTACAAAATTATGCGGGGCCTAGATAGAGTAGACAGGAAGGACCTGTTTCCCCCAGCGGAGAGGTCAATTATCAGGGAGCACAGATTTAAGGTGATTGGTAGAAGGATTAGAGAGGACATGAGGAAAAGCTTTTCCACCCGGAGGGTGGTGGGTGTCTGGAATTCACTGCCCAGATCGGTGGTGGAGGCAGAAACCCTCAACTCATTTAAAAAGTACCTGGACATGCACCTGAGGTGCTGTAACCTGCAAGGCTACGGACCAGATGCTGGAAGGTGGGATTAGATTGGGCGGATAGTATTTTTCAGATACGATGGGAAGAATGGCCTCCTTCTCTGCTGTAATTTTTCCATGATTCTGTGGTTATGCTCCAGACACTTCTGGCCCATTCTACTCAATTCTCCTGGTAGGAAAACCCTCTTATCCCAGGACAAAAAAATTCCAGAATAAGGAATTTCAGTGCTTGGGATTTGATTGTGTTTTAAGCAGTGTCCCATCAGGATAGGTACAGTACGGGGGTTAGATACAGAGTAAAGCTCCCTCTACACTGTCCCCATCAAACACTCCCAGGACAGGTACAGTACGGGGGTTAGATACAGAGTAAAGCTCCCTCTACACTGTCCCCATCAAACACTCCCAGGACAGGTACAGTACGGGGGTTAGATACAGAGTAAAGCTCCCTCTACACTGTCCCCATCAAACACTCCCAGGACAGGTACAGTACGGGGGTTAGATACAGAGTAAAGCTCCCTCTACACTGTCCCCCATCAAACACTCCCAGGACAGGTACAGCACTGGGGTTAGATACAGAGTAAAGCTCCCTCTACACTGTCCCCATCAAACACTCCCAGGACAGGTACAGTACGGGGGTTAGATACAGAGTAAAGCTCCCTCTACACTGTCCCCATCAAACACTCCCAGGACAGGTACAGTACAGGGGTTAGATACAGAGTAAAACTCCCTCTACACTGTCCCCATTAAACACTCCCAGGACAGGTACAGTACGGGGGTTAGATACAGAGTAAAGCTCCCTCTACACTGTCCCCCATCAAACACTCCCAGGACAGGTACAGTACGGGGGTTAGATACAGAGTAAAGCTCCCTCTACACTGTCCCCATCAAACACTCCCAGGACAGGTACAGTACGGGGGTTAGATACAGAGTAAAGCTCCCTCTACACTGTCCCCATCAAACACTCCCAGGACAGGTACAGTACGGGGGTTAGATACAGAGTAAAGCTCCCTCTACACTGTTCCCATCAATCACTCCCAGGACAGGTACAGTACGGGGGTTAGATACAGAGTAAAGCTCCCTCTACACTGTCCCCCATCAAACACTCCCAGGACAGGTACAGTACGGGGGTTAGATACAGAGTAAAGCTCCCTCTACACTGTCCCCATCAAACACTCCCAGGACAGGTACAGTACGGGGGTTAGATACAGAGTAAAGCTCCCTCTACACTGTCCCCATCAATCACTCCCAGGACAGGTACAGTACGGGGGTTAGATACAGAGTAAAACTCCCTCTACACTGTCCCCCATCAAACACTCCCAGGACAGGTACAGTACGGGGGTTAGATACAGAGTAAAGCTCCCTCTACACTGTCCCCATCAATCACTCCCAGGACAGGTACAGTACGGGGGTTAGATACAGAGTAAAACTCCCTCTACACTGTCCCCCATCAAACACTCCCAGGACAGGTACAGTACGGGGGTTAGATACAGAGTAAAACTCCCTCTGCACTGTCCCCATCAAACACTCCCAGGACAGGTACAGCACTGGGATTGGCTGCTCTCTGATTTGGGAGCCTGAGTGCATCAACGAGGTGCAGCTGACTGTGGCTGTGTGGACAGGTTGGAGGCTGCAGGCTGTGTGACTGCTGCAAGAGGGAGAGACTGAGACTGAAAGAAGGGTTTTTCCACATTTTCAACAAAGGAAGGAAGGCAGAGAACTGGAAGAACTGGAAGCTCTTTTTGTGAGTTTGCTTGGTACTGAAAGTCTTTTTCATTGATTGTTGGGGGTGGGGAAAGAAGAGACCTGAAGACCTTGGGTGGGGCTGTATTGTTCAATAGGGAGCTCCTGTGTTTAACATCTTTGGATAGGGAGCTCCCTCCCCACCCCAACTATTAAGCCTGGGACAGCTGGAGCTGCCCAGGTGAAGAGACTTATTATCTGAACATCGAAGGAGGCGTGTGCCTTGGCAGCTTACAGCTGACCCAGGTGAAGACATCACCCCACCCTCCTAACTGGAAGACCAGCTACAAGACTTGTGCAAAACTAACAAAGACTGATTCCTCCTGGCCTTCCTCTCCCTCAGCCTCTTCCCCTGTGCTACATCCTTTAAATGTTACATTTTTGATTTATTGTATTTGCTCTTTTCTTTTTTTTTTCTCTCAGCAAAGTGCCTGTAACTCTTCCACCCCATGACTTCTCAGTCCTCTCCGGTGACGGGGCCCTCCTATGCTGCAGCAGCTGCGACAGCTGCTCCTGTGGCCCCGTCACCATTTAAAATCTTAACATCAAAGCATGGGGTGAAGAGTTACACCCATCCTAATATGACGATTGAGGCTTGTGTTAAGGCAATGGCCGTGGTTGTCGGCCCCTCGGCCATTGTTGCAGCCTCAAAGATGTATGGGAAGGCTGTGTTCTTCCTGAAGACCGAGCGGGCTGTGTCCCTTGCCCTAAGTACGGGGCTCACAGTGGGTGGGATTTTCCTGCCAGTGGACCCTCTGGGGGCCACTGCACATCAGGTAACCTTGTCGAACGTCCCACCCTTCATTCCTGATGAGCTCCTCCTCCCCCATCTACACCATCTGGGGGAGGTGAGGTCAGGGATCACCCCAGTCCCGCTTGGTCTTCGGGAGCACAGCCTCCGACATGTCTACTCCTTCCGCCGCCAGCTATTCATGCAGCTGGCGCGGGAGGAGGTCTAGGAGGGCCACTTCAGTATAGAGTTTCAGGGGACGGCCTACCGCGTCTTCTGGACCTCGGATGGAGCGCGGTGCCACGTCTGCAAGGGGGTGGGGCATGTTCGTAAGAACTGCCCCAACCTCCCGGCCGCCAGCTCCACCTCGGCGGCCCAGAGTGGTTCCACAGCACCTCCTCCCACTCCCCCCGCAGATCCAACAGACACCGCTCAGTCGGTTCCGGAGGCTGTGGTTTTCACAGCCTCTGGTGGGGAGGGGAGCGTCCGTCCGAGCGGAAGGAAGACGCGGGGAAAAAAGAAACATCATGAGGCGCGTCCCCTGGACACTTTGACTCAACCCGAGCCTGAGCTCAGCCCAAAGCCCATTCCCATGGAATCCACCTGTCCCAGGGCTGGGCTCAAGCCCAGGGTGACTAAAAAGGGAAAAAAGGGTGCGGAGGCGGAGGCCTCTGATGACATGGAGGTCTCTGAGTCTCCGCGCCCAAGTGCGAAAAAGAGGAGAAGGCACCCCTCCACAGAAATAACACAGGGCCCTGAGGTGCAGGGCCCATCTGTTGGAGGGGAGCTGCCTCCTGTTTCTGGTCCTCAGGTTCCCCCTACCGCCACCACCAAGGCTGCAAAGTCCGGGCAGGAGCACTCTATTCCTCAGGATAGAGGGGAGGGGATGGCCCCGGTACATGAGGCCCCTCCTGAAGGAGTAAGTGGGGCCCTGCTTGTGGTGGGGGAGCCTGGGGAAACCGCCCATTCCGCCACTGCTACTGGGTCGGGTGCCCTGAATGAAGGGGAGGGCGAGGCCCCAGAGGGTCGGGCCTCCCAGCCGGAGTCCACCACCAACCAGGAGACACCCGACCCAGTTATAACTGAGAATGCTGCCCCATCTGCTGGGCCTGTGGGTGCTGGCGGAGCGGGAGATGGCCTCCTCTCGCCGCCTCCAGTCTCGGCTCCGGCTGGTTTCCCGGAGTCCGGAACTTCTGTCTCCCCTGGACCAGTCATTGGCCTGGGGATGGAGGTGGAGGGGGGTCCTGAACCGCTGGTGCCTACAGGCTCCAGTTTCACAATAGAACCCAGAGAGGACTCCTCCGCCATCGATCCTGGGGGTGGGATCGTGACGGAGGCGGGACCAGCTGGCGCGGCCGGGACGTCCGCCCCACAGTGTGTGGTGGATGTGTCGGCCGCTGGCGGTGACGACCCGGAGGAGGATGGGGATTCGGTGCGGGGCACGGAGGATGATCTTGATTCCATCGCCAGTGAGGTGGTGGAGTCCCTCGTGCCTCCCACCGAATCTCCTCTCATCCCCACGGCGGAACTCCGGGATTTCCTCGCGGCTTGCAGAGGTTGTCGCAATAAAGTTCAGCTGGCCCTCGACCGTTGGTCGAATCTGGCGCTGATCATCCAGTCCGCCCGTGCCGCCCTTAAGATAGCGGGCAAGCGCGCGGACGTGAAACTGGTTGAGAGGCGCCGTTTTAATGTGTTCCTCAATGGGTTGCTGGGGGAGTGGAGGGCCAGGTGCACTTCCACTCCCTCCTCACAGTGAGGTGTTGGTGACGGGTTTTAAGTACCTTTGACATGAAGATAACCATAGCCAGCCTCAACATCAACGGCAGCAGAGGGGCTCACCGCAGATTTCACAATCTCTCAGTCGTTAGGGAAGGGAGATACGTGGTGAGCTTTCTGCAGGAAACCCACACCGTTCCGGGAGACGAAGCCACCTGGCTCCTGGAGTGGCAGGGTGGGGTCTACATGAGTCACCTCACCCCTATTTCTAGTGGGGTGGCTATCTTGTTGGCCCCGACTTTTCAGCCGGAGATCTTGGGGGTCAAGGAGCTAGTGCCGGGCCGCTTGCTCCACCTCGCCGTTCGCCTGGGTAGCGTGCCGCTCCACTTTGTGAACGTGTACGCGCCCAGGCCCGGCGCGTTGCAAGCGCGCTTCTTTGAAGAAGTGTCCGCTCTCTTGAGCTCCATCGATAGCGGCGAGTGCATCATCCTCGGGGGGGATTTTAACTGCACCCTCGAGGTGGGGGATCGCTCCGGTCCCCAGCGCGGCCAAGCGTCGGTGGAGAAGTTGAGGGGACTGATCAGCTCCCTTAACTTGGTGGACGTCTGGCGGAATCTCCATCCCGACTCCAGCGCCTTCACGTGGAGGTCTGGAGGAGGGGGGTCGCGAATCGACCGCCTCTACATTTCGCAGGCGTACGTCTCCCGCGTTTCGGCGGCCTCCATGCGGCTGGTGCCGTGCTCGGACCACCGCCTGGTGTGGGCGGAGTTTACTCCGCTCCGCACGCGGGCGGGGTCCGCGTACTGGCACTTTAACAACTGGCTGCTGGAGGACGTGCGATTTCGGGACTCGTTCTGTCGATTCTGGGCCGACTGGAGAAGGAAGCAGGGGGGCTTCCCCTCCTTGAGGCTATGGTGGGATGTGGGCAAGACTCACATCCGCGTCTTCTGTCAGGAGTACGCGAAGGGGTCGACCAAGAGGCGGGAAGCCGAGATCGGGCGCCTTGAGAGGGAGGTGCTCGACTTGGAGTCCCGCCTCGGTCATGCCGTCGCGGACCCGGCCCTGTGGCAGGCGTACAAAGAGAAGAAGGGCGCGCTGAGGGACCTGCAGCTCATAGGGTCCCGAGGCGCGGACGTGAGGTCGTGGATCCAGATCCTGGAAGATTTGGACCGCGCCTCACCCTTCTTCTACTCGCTGGAAAAATGGCGGGGGGTCCGTAAGCAGCTCGTTGAGCTGCTGGCCGACGACGGATCCTCCATCACGGATCCGGAGGGAATGGGCCTCCTGGTCCGGACGTATTACAGTGCGTTGTTCTCTCCGGATCCGTCCAGCGAGGATGCGCGCAGAGTTTTGTGGGAGGACCTGCCGCAGGTCAGCCCGGAGGGCGCCGAAGGATTGGAGGCTCCGCTCACGTTGGCGGAGATGACTGGCGCCCTCCACCAGCTCTCAAGGGGCAAATCCCCAAGGCTGGATGGGTTGACCGTGGAGTTCCTCAGGGCGTTCTGGGATGTCCTGGGGGACGATTACGCGCGGGTCCTGGGGGAAAGCCTGGCGACCGGGGAGATGCCCCTCTCGTGGCGCAGGGCGGTCATCGTCCTGCTGCCGAAGAAGGGCGATCTCCGCCTGCTTAAAAACTGGCGTCCGGTCTCCCTCCTCAGCACGGATTATAAGATCTTTGCCCGGGCTATGTCTACCCGCCTGGGCTCCGTGCTGGCCCACATGATCCACCCCGACCAGTCCTTCACGGTCCCGGGCCGGTCCATCCAGGACAACATCCACCTGGTCCGGGACCTGATCCATCTTTCCCAGAGGACTGGTCAGTCGGTCGCCTTTCTCTCCCTCGATCAGGAGAAGGCGTTCGACAGGGTGGATCACGATTACCTTTTCGGGACTCTGCGCGCTTTCGGACTCGGGCCGCATTTCGTGGCCCGGGTCCGACTTTTATACGCCGCCGCAGAGTGTCTAGTCAAAGTTAACGGGTCCTTGACGGCGCCCCTTCGATTTGGGAGAGGAGTGCGTCAGGGATGCCCCATGTCCGGCCAATTGTATACCATCTGCGTGGAGCCCTTCCTGTGCCTGCTTCGCAGGAGGTTGACGGGATTGGCTCTGCGCGAGCCGGCCATGCGGGTCGTCCTCTCGGCTTACGCCGACGACGTGCTCCTCGCAATCACAGATCCCGTTGACTTGCGGAGGATGCGCGACTGCCAGCAGACCTTTTCTGCTGCGTCCTCCGCGAGGATCAATTGGGAGAAATGTGCCGGACTCCTGGTTGGTCAGTGGCGGGTGGACTCCCTGCCGGAGGAGATGACACCTTTTGCGTGGAGCACCACGCACCTCCTCTATCTGGGAGTCCACCTTAGTCCCGCTGAGGAAGCCTGGCCGGCAAACTGGCAGGAGTTGGAGGCGAAAGTCACCGCTCGGCTGGGGCGCTGGACAGGACTGCTCCGAGTGCTTTCCTACAGGGGCCGAGCGTTGGTCATAAACCAACTGGTGGCCTCCATGCTGTGGTTCCGGTTGGTCACTTTGGCCCCGCCCCCTGTATTTGCCACCAAGATCCAGAAGAAACTCGTCGATTTCTTCTGGGGCAAGAGGAAACACTGGGTCTCTGCCGCGGTCCTGAGTCTCCCGATCGAGGAGGGCGGTCAGTCGCTGGTGTGCGTCCGCACCCAGGCTGCGACTCTCCGCCTTCGGACCCTGCAGAGATACCTGTACGTCGAGCGTCCTCCCAGATGGTGTGCGCTGGCGACGTATTTTTTCCGCCAGTGTCACTGCCTTCAAGACGACACGCAGCTCCCGGTGGAGTCCGTTAGCCGCGCCTCTCTGAGGGAGTTGCCTGTCTTTTACCGGGATCTTTTCCGAGTCTGGAACATGGTCGCCTCCAGTCAGGGCGCTCCCCCGCCGGCGGAGGAGAGCGCCTCGGCTGTCCGGGCGGCCGACTCCGGGGACGGTCCGGCGGGCGGAGGAGTAGCCGGAACCCCCGGGATGCCCCTCACTGCGGGTGGCGAGGGGGCTCGGAGCGGAGCGGAGCGATCCCGGCCGAGCTGACCCCCGCTGGGCCGGAACTGCTCATCGGACCCAGGCCCCGAAACCCTCCTCGGGAGCCGGTCCCGCACAACCCGAGCCGCCTCTCGGAAATGCCCTCCGTGCCATTCCAATCGGCGCGGAGGGGTTTCCTGTACGGGCTGCTCCTGCACACTCTCCACTTCCTCGCCCTCGTCAGCCGGCCGGACACACCCTGGCGGTCCGCGTTGCCATCTGGCGGCGAGGGGAAACCCCGATGGAGGTCTCTCTACGCGGGAGTCTTCCCCCTTTACATCGGGGACCTGGGGTGGAGGGTGCTGCACAGAGCAGTCCCGTGCAATAGGCTTTTAAGTAGGTTCACGGACTCCCAGGCCAGCTGTACTTTCTGCGGCCTGGACGAGTCCGTGTTCCACATTTATACGGAGTGTGCGAGGTTGCAGCCCCTATTTGAGTATCTGAAGGGGCTGCTCCTCAAATTCTGGCTGCACTTCAGTCCCACGCTCCTGATCTTTGGGCACCCGGTGCGGAGGGGCTTGGGCCGGGAGGAGGATCTCCTCGTCGGTCTGCTCCTGGGCCTGGCCAAGGTGGCAATTCACAGGTCCAGGTTGCGGGCCGTCGGGGGGTCCGTCCTCCCCGATTGCCTGCCCCTCTTCCGCGGTTACGTTCGCGCCCGGGTGTCCCTGGAAAAGGAGCATGCGGTGTCCGCCGGTACGCTTGAGGCCTTCCGCGACCGGTGGGCACCGCAGGGACTGGAGTGCATTGTCGACGCCGAGAATGGCATTTTAATTTGAGTTTTTTTTGTTTATTTATCTGGTTTTAATAAAGTTATTTTAAAAATATAAGTGTGTATATAAAGGGGGCCTGAGGAATAAAGGCCCCCTCGACATAAAAAATATATAAAAGGGGCCTGGGGTATAAAGGCCACCTTATAAAAAAAAAAGAAAAAAAAAAAAACGTGGGTTAGATACAGAGTAAAGCTCCCTCTACACTGTCCCCCATCAAACACTCCCAGGACAGGTACAGTACGGGGGTTAGATACAGAGTAAAGCTCCCTCTACACTGTCCCCATCAAACACTCCCAGGACAGGTACAGTACGGGGGTTAGATACAGAGTAAAGCTCCCTCTACACTGTCCCCATCAAACGCTCCCAGGACAGGTACAGTACGGGGGTTAGATACAGAGTAAAGCTCCCTCTACACTGTCCCCATCAAACACTCCCAGGACAGGTACAGTACGGGGGTTAGATACAGAGTAAAGCTCCCTCTACACTGTCCCCATCAAACACTCCCAGGACAGGTACAGTACAGGGATTGGCTGGTCAATTTGGAGCACTTCCTGCCAGCAATCAGGGGGAGCAGCTGCACCTGTGTTGCAGCAACTGGGGAGAGGAGAGTGGAGACTGGAAACTGCAGCAACTGGAGAGAGAGACTGGAGAAAGGTGAATACAGAGTGGAGGGAAACCATCAAGGAAGGCTGCAATTTTTCTGGAAAGGTGGGTGTCAGGGCACCTGAAAGACTCTGAAGTTTAAACTGTTTGGGGGAGGGAGAAGAGGCCTGAAGACTCAGGGGTGGGGCAGCCAAATCCAGTTGGGGCCCCTGTATTTGTATTGGTGCTTGCACACAGGGAGCTCCCTCCCCACCCCAACTGCCTGCTCGGGACAGCTGGAGTTGCCCGGGTGAAGACTGTCTTGTTAAAATCAGAAGAGGAGAGTACCGGGCGGCTCCAGCCGTCCCGGGCGAAGAAGCCTCCCCCAACTGGAAGACAACAAACAGTTTTGGACTAATTGTTATAAAGGTGCTCCAACTGGCAGTTGGATCAAACATCCTTTTCAGCCTTTCTCTCCCTTCCTCCACTCAGTCGCCTCAGTCACCTATCCTCCCCATTTCCTTTACCATCCTACGCCATCCTCCTCTACTCCCACTCCACCTTGTTTAAAGTTTGCTTTTTTAAAAAAAATTGTGTAAATTTGTTTTGTTTCTTGGGGGTGGACGTAGCTCTTAGACCCCATGGCAAGCCCCTCTTCGCCGGTGGCGGGGCCTTCCCGTTCATATGCTGCTGCGGCTGCTGCAGCTGCACCTGTTGCCCCGTCACCGTTTGCTTTATTAACAACGAAGCATGGGGTCAAGAGCTATGTCCACCCGAACATGACTATAGAGGCATGCGTGAAAGCAATGGCCGAGGTTGTCGGCCCTTCGGCCATTGTTGCAGCCTCTAAAATGTACGGGAAGGCAGTGTTTTTCCTGAAGACCGAGCGGGCGGTGTCCCTGGCTCTGAGCAAGGGGCTCACCGTGGGCGGGACCTTTCTGCCAGTGGACCCCCTGGAGGCCACTGCGCAAAGGCTCATTTTATCCAATGTCCCGCCCTTCATCCCTGGTGAGCTCCTCCTTCCCCACCTGCACCATCTGGGGGAGGTAAAGACGGGGCTCACCCCAGTCCCGCTCGGTCTTCGGGAGAACAGCCTCCGACACGTCTACTCCTTCCGCCGCCAGTTATTCATGCGGCTGGCGCGGGAGGAGGTGACAGAGGGCCACTTCAATGTAGAATTCCAGGGGACGGCCTACCGCGTCTTCTGGACCTTGGACGGGGTGCGGTGCCATGTCTGTAAGGGGGTGGGGCATGTTCGTAAGAACTGCCCCAACCTCCCGGCTGCCAACTCCAACTCAGCGGCCCAGGGTGGCGACGCTGCACCTCCTCCCACCCCCACTACACCACCACCAGATACCATTCAGTCGGTACCGGAGGCTGTGGTTTTCACGGCCTCCGGCAGGGAGGGGGGTGACCGTCCAAGTGGAAGGAAGGCGCGGAGGAGAAATAAACATCGAGAGGCGCGTCCCCTGGATATCGTGACACTACCCGAGCCTGAGCTCAGCCCAAGGCCCGATCTCGGGAAGTCAACTTGCCCCAGGGCTGGGCTCAGGCCCAGGGTGAATAAAAAAAAGGAGAGTGTGGAGGTGGAGGCCTCTGATGATATGGAGGTCTCTGAGCCTCCGCACACAACTGGGAAAAAGAGGAGAAGGCACCCCTCCACAGAGGTAACAAGGGGCCCTGAGGCGCGGGGCCCATCTGTTGGAGGGGAGCTGTCTCCTGTTTCGGGTCCCCAGGTTTCCCCTACCGCCACCACCAAGGCTGCAAAGTCCGGGCAGGTGCTCCCTATTCCTCAGGATGGAGGGGAGGGGATGGCCCCGGTACATGAGGCCCCTCCTGAAGGAGTAAGTGGGGCCCTGCTTGTGGTGGGGGAGCCTGGGGAAGCCGCCCATTCTGCCACTGCTACTGGGTCGGGTGTCCTGAATGAAGGGGAGGGCGAGGCCCCAGAGGGTCGGGCCTCCCAGCCGGAGTCCACCACCAACCAGGAGACACCCGACCCAGTTATAACTGAGAATGCTGCCCCACCTGCTGGGCCTGTGGGTGCTGGCGGAGCGGGAGATAGCCTCCTCCCTCCGCCTCCAGTCTCGGCTCCGGCTGGTTTCCCGGAGTCGGGAACTTCTGTCTCCCCTGGACCACTCATTGCCCTGGGGACGGAGGTGGAGGGGGGTCCTGAGCCGCTGGTGCCTACAGGCTCCAGTTTCACAATAGAACCCAGAGAGGACTCCTCCGCCATCGATCCTGGGGGTGGGATCGTGACGGAGGCGGGACCAGCTGGCGCGGCCGGGACGTCCGCCCCACAGTGTGTGGTGGATGTGTTGGCCGCTGGCGGTGACGACCCGGAGGAGGATGGGGATTCGGTGCGGGGCACGGAGGATGATCTTGATTCCATCGCCAGTGAGGTGGTGGAGTCCCTCGTGCCTCCCACAGAATCTCCTCTCATCCCCATGGCGGAACTCCGGGATTTCCTCGCGGCTTGCAGGGGTTGCCGCAATAAAGTTCAGCTGGCCCTCGACCGTTGGTCGAATCTGGCGCTGATCATCCAGTCCGTCCGTGCCGCCCTTAAGATAGCGGGCAAGCGCGCGGACGTGAAACTGGTTGAGAGGCGCCGTTTTAATGTGTTCCTCAATGGGTTGCTGGGGGAGTGGAGGGCCAGGTGCACTTCCACTCCCTCCTCACAGTGAGGTGTTGATGACGGGTTTTAAGTACCTTTGACATGAAGATAACCATAGCCAGCCTCAACATCAACGGCAGCAGAGGGGCTCACCGCAGATTTCACAATCTCTCAGTCCTTAGGGAAGGGAGATACGCGGTGAGCTTTCTGCAGGAAACCCACACCGTTCCGGGAGACGAAGCCACCTGGCTCCTGGAGTGGCAGGGTGGGGTCTACATGAGTCACCTCACCCCTATTTCTAGTGGGGTGGCTATCTTGTTGGCCCCGACTTTTCAGCCGGAGATCTTGGGGGTCAAGGAGCTAGTGCCGGGCCGCTTGCTCCACCTCGCCGTTCGCCTGGGTAGCGTGCCGCTCCACTTTGTGAACGTGTACGCGCCCAGGCCCGGCGCTTTGCAAGCGCGCTTCTTTGAAGAAGTGTCCGCTCTCTTGAGCTCCATCGATAGCGGCGAGTGCATCATCCTCGGGGGGGATTTTAACTGCACCCTCGAGGTGGGGGATCGCTCCGGTCCCCAGCGCGGCCAAAAGTCGGTGGAGAAGTTGAGGGGACTGATCAGCTCCCTTAACTTGGTGGACGTCTGGCGGAATCTCCATCCCGACTCCAGCGCCTTCACGTGGAGGTCTGGAGGAGGGGGGTCGCGAATCGACCGCCTCTACATTTCGCAGGCGTACGTCTCCCGCGTTTCGGCGGCCTCCATGCGGCTGGTGCCGTGCTCGGACCACCGCCTGGTGTGGGCGGAGTTCACTCCGCTCCGCACGCGGGCGGGGTCCGCGTACTGGCACTTTAACAACCGGCTGCTGGAGGACGTGCGATTTCGGGACTCGTTCTGTCGATTCTGGGCCGACTGGAGAAGGAAGCAGGGGGGCTTCCCCTCCTTGAGGCTATGGTGGGATGTGGGCAAGACTCACATCCGCGTCTTCTGTCAGGAGTACGCGAAGGGGTCGACCAAAAGGCGGGAAGCCGAGATCGGGCGCCTTGAGAGGGAGGTGCTCGACTTGGAATCCCGCCTCGGTCATGCCGTCGCGGACCCGGCCCTGTGGCAGGCGTACAAAGAGAAGAAGGGCGCGCTGAAGAACCTGCAGCTCATAGGGTCCCGAGGCGCGTACGTGAGGTCGCGGATCCAGATCCTGGAAGATTTGGACCGCGCCTCACCCTTCTTCTACTCGCTGGAAAAATGGCGGGGGGTCCGTAAGCAGCTCGTCGAGCTGCTGGCCGACGACGGATCCTCCATCACGGATCCGGAGGGAATGGGCCTCCTGGTCCGGACGTATTACAGTGCGTTGTTCTCTCCGGATCCGTCCAGTGAGGATGCGCGCAGAGTTTTGTGGGAGGACCTGCCGCAGGTCAGCCCGGAGGGCGCTGAAGGATTGGAGGCTCCGCTCACGTTGGCGGAGCTGACTGGCGCCCTCCACCAGCTCTCGAGGGGCAAATCCCCAGGGCTGGATGGGTTGACCGTGGAGTTCCTCAGGGCGTTCTGGGACGTCCTGGGGGACGATTACGCGCGGGTCCTGGGGGAAAGCCTGGCGACCGGGGAGATGCCCCTCTCGTGGCGCAGGGCGGTCATTGTCCTGCTGCCGAAGAGGGGCGATCTCCGCCTGCTTAAAAACTGGCGTCCAGTCTCCCTCCTCAGCACGGATTTTAAGATCTTTGCCCGGGCTATGTCTACCCGCCTGGGCTCCGTGCTGGCCCACATGATCCACCCCGACCAGTCCTACACGGTCCCGGGCCGGTCCATCCAGGACAACATCCACCTGGTCCGGGACCTGATCCATCTTTCCCAGAGGACTGGTCAGTCGGTCGCCTTTCTCTCCCTCGATCAGGAGAAGGCGTTCGACAGGGTGGATCACGATTACCTTTTCGGGACTCTGCGCGCTTTCGGACTCGGGCCGCATTTCGTGGCCTGGGTCCGACTTTTATACGCCGCCGCAGAGTGTCTAGTCAAAGTTAACGGGTCCTTGACGGCGCCCCTTCGATTTGGGAGAGGAGTGCGTCAGGGGTGCCCCATGTCCGGCCAATTGTATACCATCTGCGTGGAGCCCTTCCTGTGCCTGCTTCGCAGGAGGTTGACGGGATTGGCTCTGCGCGAGCCGGCCATGCGGGTCGTCCTCTCGGCTTACGCCGACGACGTGCTCCTCGCAATCACAGATCCCGTTGACTTGCGGAGGATGCGCGACTGCCAGCAGACCTTTTCTGCCGCGTCCTCCGCGAGGATCAATTGGGAGAAATGTTCCGGACTCCTGGTTGGTCAGTGGCGGGTGGACTCCCTGCCGGAGGAGATGACACCTTTTGCGTGGAGCACCACGCACCTCCTCTATCTGGGAGTCCACCTTAGCCCCGCTGAGGAAGCCTGGCCGGCAAACTGGCAGGAGTTGGAGGCAAAAGTCACCGCTCGGCTGGGGCGCTGGACAGGACTGCTCCGAGTGCTTTCCTACAGGGGCCGAGCGTTGGTCATAAACCAACTGGTGGCCTCCATGCTGTGGTACCGGTTGGTCACTTTGGCCCCGCCCCCTGTATTTGCCACCAAGATCCAGAAGAAACTCGTCGATTTCTTCTGGGGCAAGAGGAAACACTGGGTCTCTGCCGCGGTCCTGAGTCTCCCGATCGAGGAGGGCGGTCAGTCGCTGGTGTGCGTCCGCACCCAGGCTGCGACTCTCCGCCTTCGGACCCTGCAGAGATACCTGTACGTCGAGCGTCTTCCCAGATGGTGTGCACTGGCGACGTATTTTTTCCGCCAGTGTCACTGCCTTCAAGACGACACGCAGCTCCCGGTGGAGTCCGTTAGCCGCGCCTCTCTGAGGGAGTTGCCTGTCTTTTACCGGGATCTTTTCCGAGTCTGGAACATGGTCGCCTCCAGTCAGGGCGCTCCCCCGCCGGCGGAGGAGAGCGCCTCGGCTGTCCGGGCGGCCGACTCCGGGGACGGTCCGGCGGGCGGAGGAGTAGCCGAAACCCCCGGGACGCCCCTCACTGCGGGTGGCGAGGGGGCTCGGGAGTGCGGAGCGATCCCGGCCGAGCTGACCCCCGCTGGGCCGGAACTGCTCATCGGACCCAGGCCCCGAAACCCTCCTCGGGAGCCGGTCCCGCACAACCCGAGCCGCCTCTCGGAAATGCCCTCCGTGCCATTCCAATCGGCGCGGAGGGGTTTCCTGTACGGGCTGCTCCTGCACACTCTCCACTTCCTCGCCCTCGTCAGCCGGCCGGACACGCCCTGGCGGTCCGCGTTGCCATCTGGCGGCGAGGGGAAACCCCGATGGAGGTCTCTCTACGCGGGAGTCTTCCCCCTTTACATCGGGGACCTGGGGTGGAGGGTGCTGCACAGAGCAGTCCCGTGCAATAGGCTTTTAAGTAGGTTCACGGACTCCCAGGCCAGCTGTACTTTCTGCGGCCTGGACGAGTCCGTGTTCCACATTTATACGGAGTGTGCGAGGTTGCAGCCCCTATTTGAGTATCTGAAGGGGCTGCTCCTCAAATTCTGGCTGCACTTCAGTCCCACGCTCCTGATCTTTGGGCACCCGGTGCGGAGGGGCTCGGGCCGGGAGGAGGATCTCCTCGTCGGTCTGCTCCTGGGCCTGGCCAAGGTGGCAATTCACAGGTCCAGGTTGCGGGCCGTCGGGGGGTCCGTCCTCCCCGATTGCCTGCCCCTCTTCCGCGGTTACGTTCGCGCCCGGGTGTCCCTGGAAAAGGAGCATGCGGTGTCCGCCGGTACGCTTGAGGCCTTCCGCGACCGGTGGGCACCGCAGGGACTGGAGTGCATTGTCAACGCCGAGAATGGCATTTTAATTTGAGTTTTTTTGTTTATTTATCTGTTTTAATAAAGTTATTTTAAAACTGTAAATATGTACATAAAGGGGGCCTGAGGGATAAAGGCCCCCTCGATGTGAAAAATATAAAAGGGGCCTGGGGTATAAAGGTCACCTTGAAAAAAAAAAAAAAAAAAAAAAAAAAAAAAAAAAAAAAAAACTGGGATTGGCTGCCCACTGATTTGGGAGCCTGAGTGCATCAACGAGGTGCAGCTGAGAGTGCTGGTGGCAGTTGGAGGTTGCAGAGGTGGAGAGAGGAGCTGCACTGTGCAAGGGAGAGCAGCTACCAACAAGCAGAGGAAAACTCCAACAACAGTCTCCATTAAAGAGAAGAAAGGGACATTTTGTGGAAACAAGGCTTTGTCTGGAGGTGGGTGCTGAACACCAGTAATTTACTTTGGACTGTTGGGGGAGGAACAAGTGGCTGGAACAACAAGGGGTGGGGCTGCCAATTCAACAGGAGTCTGTGCTGCTGCAAAAGCACACAGGGAAGCTCCCTCCCCACCCCAATTGCCAAGCCTGGGTCAGCTGAAGCTGCCCAGCTAAACAGACGGAAGGGGATAGATAGTGCCTGGGCAGCTTCAGCTGACCCAGGTGAAGACGACTCCCCCAACCAGAAGACCGGAAGACCAACTTCAAAGACTGTTTGTTTTAAGTGTACTGTGAGCACCACCTCCAGAAAGCAAGTCATCCCTTCCAGCCTGCCTTTGCCTCTCCTCTCTTACCTCAGCCTCTCCACTAACCTGTTGTTTGTTTGTTTGTCTTTTCAAATTTTTCTGTGAATCTGTTATTTAGTGTGCAAGTCCACAATTTGGGGTGGGTTTAGCTCTTGGACCCATGGCAAGCCCTTCATCACCGGTGGCGGGGCCCTCTACTACCTACGCAGCTGCAGCTTCTGTGGCTGCCCACGTGGCCCCGTCACCCTTTAAATTATTGACATGCAGCCATGGGGTGAAGAGCTATCCCCACCCCAACATGTCTATTGAGGCCTGCGTTAAGGCAATGGCCGTGGTTGTCGGCCCCTCGGCCATTGTTGCGGCCTCAAAAATGTATGGGAAGGCTGTGTTCTTTTTGAAGACCGAGCGGGCGGTGTCCCTGGCCCTGAGTAAAGGGCTCACTGTGGGGGGGACCTTCCTGCCAGTGGACCCTCTGGGGGCCACTGCGCATCGGATAATGTTGTCCAACGTCCCACCCTTCATTCCCAGTGAGCTCCTCCTCCCCCACCTACACCATCTGGGGGAGGTGAGGTCGGGGATCACCCCAGTCCGGCTTGGTCTTCGGGAGCACAGCCTCCAACATGTCTACTCCTTCCGCCGCCAGTTATTTATGCAGCTGGCGCGGGAGGAGGACACGGAGGGCCAATTTAATGTGGAGTTCCAGGGGACGGCCTACCGCGTCTTTTGGACCTCGGACGGGGCGCGGTGCCACGTCTGCAAGGGGGTGGGGCATGTTCGGAAGAACTGCCCCAACCTCCCGGCCGCCAGCTCCACCTCGGCGGCCCAGAGTGGTTCCACAGCACCTCCTCCCACTCCCCCCGCACATCCAACAGACACCGCTCAGTCGGTTCCGGAGGCTGTGGTTTTCACAGCCTCTGGCGGGGAGGGGAGCGTCCGTCCGAGCGGAAGGAAGACGCGGGGAAAAAAGAAACATCGTGAGGCGCGTCCCCTGGACACTTTGACTCAACCCGAGCCTGAGCTCAGCCCAAAGCCCATTCCCATGGAATCCACCTGTCCCAGGGCTGGGCTCAGGCCCAGGGTGACTAAAAAAGGAAAAAAGGGTGCGGAGGCGGAGGCCTCTGATGACATGGAGGTCTCTGAGTCTCCGCGCCCAAGTGCGAAAAAGAGGCGAAGGCACCCCTCCACAGAAATAACACAGGGCCCTGAGGTGCAGGGCCCATCTGTTGGAGGGGAGCTGCCTCCTGTTTCTGGTCCTCAGGTGCCCCCTACCGCCACCACCAAGGCTGCTAAGTCCGGGCAGGTGCTCCCTATTCCTCAGGATGGAGGGGAGGGGATGGCCCCGGTACGTGAGGCCCCTCCTGAAGGAGTAAGTGGGGCCCTGCTTGTGGTGGGGGAGCCTGGGGAAACCGCCCATTCCGCCACTGCTACTGGGTCGGGTGTCCTGAATGAAGGGGAGGGCGAGGCCCCAGAGGGTCGGGCCTCCCAGCCGGAGTCCACCACCAACCAGGAGACACCCGACCCAGTTATAACTGAGAATGCTGCCCCATCTGCTGGGCCTGTGGGTGCTGGCGGAGCGGGAGATGGCCTCCTCTCGCCGCCTCCAGTCTCGGCTCCGGCTGGTTTCCCGGAGTCCGGAACTTCTGTCTCCCCTGGACCAGTCATTGGCCTGGGGATGGAGGTGGAGGGGGGTCCTGAACCGCTGGTGCCTACAGGCTCCAGTTTCACAATAGAACCCAGAGAGGACTCCTCCGCCATCGATCCTGGGGGTGGGATCGTGACGGAGGCGGGACCAGCTGGCGCGGCCGGGACGTCCGCCCCACAGTGTGTGGTGGATGTGTCGGCCGCTGGCGGTGACGACCCGGAGGAGGATGGGGATTCGGTGCGGGGCACGGAGGATGATCTTGATTCCATCGCCAGTGAGGTGGTGGAGTCCCTCGTGCCTCCCACCGAATCTCCTCTCATCCCCACGGCGGAACTCCGGGATTTCCTCGCGGCTTGCAGAGGTTGCCGCAATAAAGTTCAGCTGGCCCTCGACCGTTGGTCGAATCTGGCGCTGATCATCCAGTCCGTCCGTGCCGCCCTTAAGATAGCGGGCAAGCGCGCGGACGTGAAACTGGTTGAGAGGCGCCGTTTTAATGTGTTCCTCAATGGGTTGCTGGGGGAGTGGAGGGCCAGGTGCACTTCCACTCCCTCCTCACAGTGAGCTGTTGGTGACGGGTTTTACGTACCTTTGACATGAAGATAACCATAGCCAGCCTCAACATCAACGGCAGCAGAGGGGCTCACCGCAGATTTCACAATCTCTCAGTCCTTAGGGAAGGGAGATACGCGGTGAGCTTTCTGCAGGAAACCCACACCGTTCCGGGAGACGAAGCCACCTGGCTCCTGGAGTGGCAGGGTGGGGTCTACATGAGTCACCTCACCCCTATTTCTAGTGGGGTGGCTATCTTGTTGGCCCCGACTTTTCAGCCGGAGATCTTGGGGGTCAAGGAGCTAGTGCCGGGCCGCTTGCTCCACCTCGCCGTTCGCCTGGGTAGCGTGCCGCTCCACTTTGTGAACGTGTACACGCCCAGGCCCGGCGCTTTGCAAGCGCGCTTCTTTGAAGAAGTGTCCGCTCTCTTGAGCTCCATCGATAGCGGCGAGTGCATCATCCTCGGGGGGGATTTTAACTGCACCCTCGAGGTGGGGGATCGCTCCGGTCCCCAGCGCGGCCAAGCGTCGGTGGAGAAGTTGAGGGGACTGATCAGCTCCCTTAACTTGGTGGACGTCTGGCGGAATCTCCATCCCGACTCCAGCGCCTTCACGTGGAGGTCTGGAGGAGGGGGGTCGCGAATCGACCGCCTCTACATTTCGCAGGCGTACGTCTCCCGCGTCTCGGCGGCCTCCATGCGGCTGGTGCCGTGCTCGGACCACCGCCTGGTGTGGGCGGAGTTCACTCCGCTCCGCACGCGGGCGGGGTCCGCGTACTGGCACTTTAACAACCGGCTGCTGGAGGACGTACGATTTCGGGACTCGTTCTGTCGATTCTGGGCCGACTGGAGAAGGAAGCAGGGGGGCTTCCCCTCCTTGAGGCTATGGTGGGATGTGGGCAAGACTCACATCCGCGTCTTCTGTCAGGAGTACGCGAAGGGGTCGACCAAGAGGCGGGAAGCCGAGGTCGGGCGCCTTGAGAGGGAGGTGCTCGACTTGGAATCCCGCCTCGGTCATGCCGTCGCGGACCCGGCCCTGTGGCAGGCGTACAAAGAGAAGAAGGGCGCGCTGAGGAACCTGCAGCTCATAGGGTCCCGAGGCGCGTACGTGAGGTCGCGGATCCAGATCCTGGAAGATTTGGACCGCGCCTCACCCTTCTTCTACTCGCTGGAAAAATGGCGGGGGGTCCGTAAGCAGCTCGTCGAGCTGCTGGCCGACGACGGATCCTCCATCACGGATCCGGAGGGAATGGGCCTCCTGGTCCGGACGTATTACAGTGCGTTGTTCTCTCCGGATCCGTCCAGCGAGGATGCACGCAGAGTTTTGTGGGAGGACCTGCCGCAGGTCAGCCCGGAGGGCGCCGAAGGATTGGAGGCTCCGCTCACGTTGGCGGAGCTGACTGGCGCCCTCCACCAGCTCTCGAGGGGCAAATCCCCAGGGCTGGATGGGTTGACCGTGGAGTTCCTCAGGGCGTTCTGGGACGTCCTGGGGGACGATTACGCGCGGGTCCTGGGGGAAAGCCTGGCGACCGGGGAGATGCCCCTCTCGTGGCGCAGGGCGGTCATCGTCCTGCTGCCGAAGAGGGGCGATCTCCGCCTGCTTAAAAACTGGCGTCCGGTCTCCCTCCTCAGCACGGATTATAAGATCTTTGCCCGGGCTATGTCTACCCGCCTGGGCTCCGTGCTGGCCCACATGATCCACCCCGACCAGTCCTACACGGTCCCGGGCCGGTCCATCCAGGACAACATCCACCTGGTCCGGGACCTGATCCATCTTTCCCAGAGGACTGGTCAGTCGGTCGCCTTTCTCTCCCTCGATCAGGAGAAGGCGTTCGACAGGGTGGATCACGATTACCTTTTCGGGACTCTGCGCGCTTTCGGACTCGGGCCGCATTTCGTGGCCCGGGTCCGACTTTTATACGCCGCCGCAGAGTGTCTAGTCAAAGTTAACGGGTCCTTGACGGCGCCCCTTCGATTTGGGAGAGGAGTGCGTCAGGGGTGCCCCATGTCCGGCCAACTGTATACCATCTGCGTGGAGCCCTTCCTGTGCCTGCTTCGCAGGAGGTTGACGGGATTGGCTCTGCGCGAGCCGGCCATGCGGGTCGTCCTCTCGGCTTACGCCGACGACGTGCTCCTCGCAATCACAGATCCCGTTGACTTGCGGAGGATGCGCGACTGCCAGCAGACCTTTTCTGCCGCGTCCTCCGCGAGGATCAATTGGGAGAAATGTTCCGGACTCCTGGTTGGTCAGTGGCGGGTGGACTCCCTGCCGGAGGAGATGACACCTTTTGCGTGGAGCACCACGCACCTCCTCTATCTGGGAGTCCACCTTAGCCCCGCTGAGGAAGCCTGGCCGGCAAACTGGCAGGAGTTGGAGGCGAAAGTCACCGCTCGGCTGGGGCGCTGGACAGGACTGCTCCGAGTGCTTTCCTACAGGGGCCGAGCGTTGGTCATAAACCAACTGGTGGCCTCCATGTTGTGGTACCGGTTGGTCACTTTGGCCCCGCCCCCTGTATTTGCCACCAAGATCCAGAAGAAACTCGTCGATTTCTTCTGGGGCAAGAGGAAACACTGGGTCTCTGCCGCGGTCCTGAGTCTCCCGATCGAGGAGGGCGGTCAGTCGCTGGTGTGCGTCCGCACCCAGGCTGCGACTCTCCGCCTTCGGACCCTGCAGAGATACCTGTACGTCGAGCGTCCTCCCAGATGGTGTGCGCTGGCGACGTATTTTTTCCGCCAGTGTCACTGCCTTCAAGACGACACGCAGCTCCCGGTGGAGTCCGTTAGCCGCGCCACTCTGAGGGAGTTGCCTGTCTTTTACCGGGATCTTTTCCGAGTCTGGAACATGGTCGCCTCCAGTCAGGGCGCTCCCCCGCCGGCGGAGGAGAGCGCCTCGGCTGTCCGGGCGGCTGACTCCCGGGACGGTCCGGCGGGCGGAGGAGTAGCCGAAACCCCCGGGACGCCCCTCACTGCGGGTGGCGAGGGGGCTCGGGAGTGCGGAGCGATCCCGGCCGAGCTGACCCCCGCTGGGCCGGAACTGCTCATCGGACCCAGGCCCCGAAACCCTCCTCGGGAGCCGGTCCCGCACAACCCGAGCCGCCTCTTGGGAATGCCCTCCGTGCCATTCCAATCGGCGCGGAGGGGTTTCCTGTACGGGCTGCTCCTGCACACTTTCCACTTCCTCGCCCTCGTCAGCCGGCCGGACACGCCCTGGCGGTCCGCGTTGCCATCTGGCGGCGAGGGGAAACCCCGATGGAGGTCTCTCTACGCGGGAGTCTTCCCCCTTTACATCGGGGACCTGGGGTGGAGGGTGCTGCACAGAGCAGTCCCGTGCAATAGGCTTTTAAGTAGGTTCACGGACTCCCAGGCCAGCTGTACTTTCTGCGGCCTGGACGAGTCCGTGTTCCACATTTATACGGAGTGTGCGAGGTTGCAGCCCCTATTTGAGTATCTGAAGGGGCTGCTCCTCAAATTCTGGCTGCACTTCAGTCCCACGCTCCTGATCTTTGGGCACCCGGTGCGGAGGGGCTTGGGCCGGGAGGAGGATCTCCTCGTCGGTCTGCTCCTGGGCCTGGCCAAGGTGGCAATTCACAGGTCCAGGTTGCGGGCCGTCGGGGGTTCCGTCCTCCCCGATTGCCTGCCCCTCTTCCGCGGTTACGTTCGCGCCCGGGTGTCCCTGGAAAAGGAGCATGCGGTGTCCGCCGGTACGCTTGAGGCCTTCCGCGACCGGTGGGCACCGCAGGGACTGGAGTGCATCGTCGACGCCGAGAATGGCATTTTAATTTGAGTTTTTTGTTTATTTATCTGTTTTAATAAAGTTATTTTAAAACTGTAAATATGTACAAAAAAAAGAAAAAAAAAAAAAAAAAAAAAAAAAAAACGGGGGTTAGATACAGAGTAAAGCTCCCTCTACACTGTCCCCATCAAACACTCCCAGGACAGGTACAGTACGGGGGTTAGATACAGAGTAAAGCTCCCTCTACACTGTCCCCATCAAACACTCCCAGGACAGGTACAGTACGGGGGGTTAGATACAGAGTAAAGCTCCCTCTACACTGTCCCCATCAAACACTCCCAGGACAGGTACAGTACGGGGGTTATATACAGAGTAAAGCTCCCTCTACACTGTCCCCCATCAAACACTCCCAGGACAGGTACAGTACGGGGGTTAGATACAGAGTAAAGCTCCCTCTACACTGTCCCCATCAAACACTCCCCAGGACAGGTACAGTACGGGGGTTAGATACAGAGTAAAGCTCCCTCTACACTGTCCCCATCAAACACTCCCAGGACAGGTACAGTATGGGGGTTAGATACAGAGTAAAGCTCCCTCTACACTGTGCCCCATCAAACACTCCCAGGACAGGTACAGTACGGGGGTTAGATACAGAGTAAAGCTCCCTCTACACTGTCCCCATCAAACACTCCCAGGACAGGTACAGTACGGGGTTAGATACAGAGTAAAACTCCCTCTACACTGTCCCCATCAAACACTCCCAGGACAGGTACAGTACGGGGGTTAGATACAGAGTAAAGCTCCCTCTACACTGTCCCCATCAAACACTCCCAGGACAGGTACAGTACGGGGGTTAGATACAGAGTAAAGCTCCCTCTACACTGTGCCCCATCAAACACTCCCAGGACAGGTACAGTACGGGGGTTAGATACAGAGTAAAGCTCCCTCTACACTGTCCCCATCAAACACTCCCAGGACAGGTACAGTACGGGGGTTAGATACAGAGTAAAGCTCCCTCTACACTGTCCCCATCAAACACTCCCAGGACAGGTACAGTACGGGGGTTAGATACAGAGTAAAGCTCCCTCTACACTGTCCCCATCAAACACTCCTAGGACAGGTACAGTACGGGGGTTAGATACAGAGTAAAGCTCCCTCTACACTGTCCCCCATCAAACACTCCCAGGACAGGTACAGTACGGGGGGTTAGATACAGAGTAAAGCTCCCTCTACACTGTCCCCATCAAACACTCCCAGGACAGGTACAGTACGGGGGTTAGATACAGAGTAAAGCTCCCTCTACACTGTCCCCCATCAAACACTCCCAGGACAGGTACAGTACGGGGGTTAGATACAGAGTAAAGCTCCCTCTACACTGTCCCCATCAAACACTCCCAGGACAGGTACAGTACGGGGGTTAGATACAGAGTAAAGCTCCCTCTACACTGTCCCCATCAATCACTCCCAGGACAGGTACAGTACGGGGGTTAGATACAGAGTAAAGCTCCCTCTACACTGTCCCCATCAAACACTCCCAGGACAGGTACAGTACGGGGGTTAGATACAGAGTAAATCTCCCTCTACACTGTCCCCATCAAACACTCCCAGGACAGGTACAGTACGGGGGTTAGATACAGAGTAAAGCTCCCTCTACACTGTCCTCATCAAACACTCCCAGGACAGGTACAGCACTGGGATTGGCTGCCCACTGATTTGGGAGCCTGAGTGCATCAACGAGGTGCAGCTGACAGTGCTGGTGGCAGTTGGAGGTTGCAGAGGTGGAGAGAGGAGCTACACTGAGCAAGGGAGAGCTTCTACAAACAAGCAGAGGAAAACTCCAACAACAATCACCTTTAAAAGAGAAGAAAGTGACATTCTTTTTTTGTTGGAAACAAGGCTTTGTCTGGAGGTGGGTGCTGAACACCAGTAATTTACTTTGGACTGTTGGGGGAGGAACAAGTGGCTGGAACAACAAGGGGTGGGGCTGCCAATTCAACAGGAATCTGTGCTGCTGCAAAAGCACACAGGAAAGCTCCCTCCCCACCCCAATTGCCAAGCCTGGGTCAGCTGAAGCTGCCCAGCTAAACAGACGGAAGGGGATAGATAGTGCCTGGGCAGCTTCAGCTGACCCAGGTGAAGACGACTCCCCCAACCAGAAGACCGGAAGACCAACTTCAAAGACTGTTTTAAGTGTACTGTGAGCACCACCTCCAGAAAGCAAGTCATCCCTTCCAGCCTGCCTTTGCCTCTCCTCTATTACCTCAGCCTCTCCACTAACCTGTTGTTTGTTTGTTTGTCTTTTCAAATTTTTCTGTGAATCTGTTATTTAGTGTGCAAGTCCACAATTTGGGGTGGGTTTAGCTCTTGGACCCATGGCAAGCCCTTCATCACCGGTGGCGGGGCCCTCTACTACCTACGCAGCTGCAGCTTCTGTGGCTGCCCACGTGGCCCCGTCACCCTTTAAATTATTGACATGCAGCCATGGGGTGAAGAGCTATCCCCACCCCAACATGTCTATTGAGGCCTGCGTTAAGGCAATGGCCGTGGTTGTCGGCCCCTCGGCCATTGTTGCGGCCTCAAAGATGTATGGGAAGGCTGTGTTCTTTTTGAAGACCGAGCGGGCGGTGTCCCTGGCCCTGAGTAAAGGGCTCACTGTGGGGGGGACCTTCCTGCCAGTGGACCCTCTGGGGGCCACTGCGCATCGGATAATGTTGTCCAACGTCCCACCCTTCATTCCCAGTGAGCTCCTCCTCCCCCACCTGCACCATCTGGGGGAGGTGAGGTCGGGGATCACCCCAGTCCGGCTTGGTCTTCGGGAGCACAGCCTCCAACATGTCTACTCCTTCCGCCGCCAGTTATTTATGCAGCTGGCGCGGGAGGAGGACACGGAGGGCCAATTTAATGTGAAGTTCCAGGGGACGGCCTACCGCGTCTTTTGGACCTCGGACGGGGCGCGGTGCCACGTCTGCAAGGGGGTGGGGCATGTTCGGAAGAACTGCCCCAACCTCCCGGCCGCCAGCTCCACCTCGGCGGCCCAGAGTGGTTCCGCAGCACCTCCTCCCACTCCCCCCGCACATCCAACAGACACCGCTCAGTCGGTTCCGGAGGCTGTGGTTTTCACAGCCTCTGGCGGGGAGGGGAGCGTCCGTCCGAGCGGAAGGAAGACGCGGGGAAAAAAGAAACATCGTGAGGCGCGTCCCCTGGACACTTTGAGTCAACCCGAGCCTGAGCTCAGCCCAAAGCCCATTCCCATGGAATCCACCTGTCCCAGGGCTGGGCTCAGGCCCAGGGTGACGAAAAAAGGAAAAAAGGGTGCGGAGGCGGAGGCCTCTGATGACATGGAGGTCTCTGAGTCTCCGCGCCCAAGTGCGAAAAAGAGGAGAAGGCACCCCTCCACAGAAATAACACAGGGCCCTGAGGTGCAGGGCCCATCTGTTGGAGGGGAGCTGCCTCCTGTTTCTGGTCCTCAGGTGCCCCCTACCGCCACCACCAAGGCTGCAAAGTCCGGGCAGGTGCTCCCTATTCCTCAGGATGGAGGGGAGGGGATGGCCCCGGTACGTGAGGCCCCTCCTGAAGGAGTAAGTGGGGCCCTGCTTGTGGTGGGGGAGCCTGGGGAAACCGTCCATTCCGCCACTGCTACTGGGTCGGGTGCCCTGAATGAAGGGGAGGGCGAGGCCCCAGAGGGTCGGGCCTCCCAGCCGGAGTCCACCACCAACCAGGAGACACCCGACCCAGTTATAACTGAGAATGCTGCCCCATCTGCTGGGCCTGTGGGTGCTGGCGGAGCGGGAGATGGCCTCCTCTCGCCGCCTCCAGTCTCGGCTCCGGCTGGTTTCCCGGAGTCCGGAACTTCTGTCTCCCCTGGACCAGTCATTGGCCTGGGGATGGAGGTGGAGGGGGGTCCTGAACCGCTGGTGCCTACAGGCTCCAGTTTCACAATAGAACCCAGAGAGGACTCCTCCGCCATCGATCCTGGGGGTGGGATCGTGACGGAGGCGGGACCAGCTGGCGCGGCCGGGACGTCCGCCCCACAGTGTGTGGTGGATGTGTCGGCCGCTGGCGGCGACGACCCGGAGGAGGATGGGGATTCGGTGCGGGGCACGGAGGATGATCTTGATTCCATCGCCAGTGAGGTGGTGGAGTCCCTCGTGCCTCCCACTGAATCTCCTCTCATCCCCACGGCGGAACTCCGGGATTTCCTCGCGGCTTGCAGAGGTTGCCGCAATAAAGTTCAGCTGGCCCTCGACCGTTGGTCGAATCTGGCGCTGATCATCCAGTCCGTCCGTGCCGCCCTTAAGATAGCGGGCAAGCGCGCGGACGTGAAACTGGTTGAGAGGCGCCGTTTTAATGTGTTCCTCAATGGGTTGCTGGGGGAGTGGAGGGCCAGGTGCACTTCCACTCCCTCCTCACAGTGAGGTGTTGGTAAGTACCTTTGACATGAAGATAACCATAGCCAGCCTCAACATCAACGGCAGCAGAGGGGCTCACCGCAGATTTCACAATCTCTCAGTCCTTAGGGAAGGGAGATACGCGGTGAGCTTTCTGCAGGAAACCCACACCGTTCCGGGAGACGAAGCCACCTGGCTCCTGGAGTGGCAGGGTGGGGTCTACATGAGTCACCTCACCCCTATTTCTAGTGGGGTGGCTATCTTGTTGGCCCCGACTTTTCAGCCGGAGATCTTGGGGGTCAAGGAGCTAGTGCCGGGCCGCTTGCTCCACCTCGCCGTTCGCCTGGGTAGCGTGCCGCTCCACTTTGTGAACGTGTACGCGCCCAGGCCCGGCGCTTTGCAAGCGCGCTTCTTTGAAGAAGTGGCCGCTCTCTTGAGCTCCATTGATAGCGGCGAGTGCATCATCCTCGGGGGGGATTTTAACTGCACCCTCGAGGTGGGGGATCGCTCCGGTCCCCAGCGCGGCCAAGCGTCGGTGGAGAAGTTGAGGGGACTGATCAGCTCCCTTAACTTGGTGGACGTCTGGCGGAATCTCCATCCCGACTCCAGCGCCTTCACGTGGAGGTCTGGAGGAGGGGGGTCGCGAATCGACCGCCTCTACATTTCGCAGGCGTACGTCTCCCGCGTTTCGGCGGCCTCCATGCGGCTGGTGCCGTGCTCGGACCACCGCCTGGTGTGGGCGGAGTTTACTCCGCTCCGCACGCGGGCGGGGTCCGCGTACTGGCACTTTAACAACCGGCTGCTGGAGGACGTGCGATTTCGGGACTCGTTCTGTCGATTCTGGGCCGACTGGAGAAGGAAGCAGGGGGGCTTCCCCTCCTTGAGGCTATGGTGGGATGTGGGCAAGACTCACATCCGCGTCTTCTGTCAGGAGTACGCGAAGGGGTCGACCAAGAGGCGGGAAGCCGAGATCGGGCGCCTTGAGAGGGAGGTGCTCGACTTGGAATCCCGCCTCGGTCATGCCGTCGCGGACCCGGCCCTGTGGCAGGCGTACAAAGAGAAGAAGGGCGCGCTGAGGAACCTGCAGCTCATAGGGTCCCGAGGCGCGTACGTGAGGTCGCGGATCCAGATCCTGGAAGATTTGGACCGCGCCTCACCCTTCTTCTACTCGCTGGAAAAATGGCGGGGGGTCCGTAAGCAGCTCGTCGAGCTGCTGGCCGACGACGGATCCTCCATCACGGATCCGGAGGGAATGGGCCTCCTGGTCCGGACGTATTACAGTGCGTTGTTCTCTCCGGATCCGTCCAGCGAGGATGCGCGCAGAGTTTTGTGGGAGGACCTGCCGCAGGTCAGCCCGGAGGGCGCCGAAGGATTGGAGGCTCCGCTCACGTTGGCGGAGCTGACTGGCGCCCTCCACCAGCTCTCGAGGGGCAAATCCCCAGGGCTGGATGGGTTGACCGTGGAGTTCCTCAGGGCGTTCTGGGACGTCCTGGGGGACGATTACGCGCGGGTCCTGGGGGAAAGCCTGGCGACCGGGGAGATGCCCCTCTCGTGGCGCAGGGCGGTCATCGTCCTGCTGCCGAAGAGGGGCGATCTCCGCCTGCTTAAAAACTGGCGTCCGGTCTCCCTCCTCAGCACGGATTATAAGATCTTTGCCCGGGCTATGTCTACTCGCCTGGGCTCCGTGCTGGCCCACATGATCCACCCCGACCAGTCCTACACGGTCCCGGGCCGGTCCATCCAGGACAACATCCACCTGGTCCGGGACCTGATCCATCTTTCCCAGAGGACTGGTCAGTCGGTCGCCTTTCTCTCCCTCGATCAGGAGAAGGCGTTCGACAGGGTGGATCACGATTACCTTTTCGGGACTCTGCGCGCTTTCGGACTCGGGCCGCATTTCGTGGCCCGGGTCCGACTTTTATACGCCGCCGCAGAGTGTCTAGTCAAAGTTAACGGGTCCTTGACGGCGCCCCTTCGATTTGGGAGAGGAGTGCGTCAGGGGTGCCCCATGTCCGGCCAATTGTATACCATCTGCGTGGAGCCCTTCCTGTGCCTGCTTCGCAGGAGGTTGACGGGATTGGCTCTGCGCGAGCCGGCCATGCGGGTCGTCCTCTCGGCTTACGCCGACGACGTGCTCCTCGCAATCACAGATCCCGTTGACTTGCGGAGGATGCGCGACTGCCAGCAGACCTTTTCTGCCGCGTCCTCCGCGAGGATCAATTGGGAGAAATGTTCCGGACTCCTGGTTGGTCAGTGGCGGGTGGACTCCCTGCCGGAGGAGATGACACCTTTTGCGTGGAGCACCACGCACCTCCTCTATCTGGGAGTCCACCTTAGCCCCGCTGAGGAAGCCTGGCCGGCAAACTGGCAGGAGTTGGAGGCGAAAGTCACCGCTCGGCTGGGGCGCTGGACAGGACTGCTCCGAGTGCTTTCCTACAGGGGCCGAGCGTTGGTCATAAACCAACTGGTGGCCTCCATGCTGTGGTACCGGTTGGTCACTTTGGCCCCGCCCCCTGTATTTGCCACCAAGATCCAGAAGAAACTCGTCGATTTCTTCTGGGGCAAGAGGAAACACTGGGTCTCTGCCGCGGTCCTGAGTCTCCCGATCGAGGAGGGCGGTCAGTCGCTGGTGTGCGTCCGCACCCAGGCTGCGACTCTCCGCCTTCGGACCCTGCAGAGATACCTGTACGTCGAGCGTCCTCCCAGATGGTGTGCGCTGGCGACGTATTTTTTCCGCCAGTGTCACTGTCTTCAAGACGACACGCAGCTCCCGGTGGAGTCCGTTAGCCGCGCCTCTCTGAGGGAGTTGCCTGTCTTTTACCGGGATCTTTTCCGAGTCTGGAACATGGTCGCCTCCAGTCAGGGCGCTCCCCCGCCGGCGGAGGAGAGCGCCTCGGCTGTCCGGGCGGCCGACTCCGGGGACGGTCCGGCGGGCGGAGGAGTAGCCGAAACCCCCGGGACGCCCCTCACTGCGGGTGGCGAGGGGGCTCGGGAGTGCGGAGCGATCCCGGCCGAGCTGACCCCCGCTGGGCCGGAACTGCTCATCGGACCCAGGCCCCGAAACCCTCCTCGGGAGCCGGTCCCGCACAACCCGAGCCGCCTCTCGGGAATGCCCTCCGTGCCATTCCAATCGGCGCGGAGGGGTTTCCTGTACGGGCTGCTCCTGCACACTTTCCACTTCCTCGCCCTCGTCAGCCGGCCGGACACGCCCTGGCGGTCCGCGTTGCCAACTGGCGGCGAGGGGAAACCCCGATGGAGGTCTCTCTATGCGGGAGTCTTCCCCCTTTACATCGGGGACCTGGGGTGGAGGGTGCTGCACGGAGCAGTCCCGTGCAATAGGCTTTTAAGTAGGTTCACGGACTCCCAGGCCACCTGTACTTTCTGCGGCCTGGACGAGTCCGTGTTCCACATTTATATGGAGTGTGCGAGGTTGCAGCCCCTATTTGAGTATCTGAAGGGGCTGCTCCTCAAATTCTGGCTGCACTTCAGTCCCACGCTCCTGATCTTTGGGCACCCGGTGCGGAGGGGCTTGGGCCGGGAGGAGGATCTCCTCGTCGGTCTGCTCCTGGGCCTGGCCAAGGTGGCAATTCACAGGTCCAGGTTGCGGGCCGTCGGGGGTTCCGTCCTCCCCGATTGCCTGCCCCTCTTCCGCGGTTACGTTCGCGCCCGGGTGTCCCTGGAAAAGGAGCATGCGGTGTCAGCCGGTACGCTTGAGGCCTTCCGCGACCGGTGGGCACCGCAGGGACTGGAGTGCATCGTCGACGCCGAGAATGGCATTTTAATTTGAGTTTTTTGTTTATTTATCTGTTTTAATAAAGTTATTTTAAAACTGTAAATATGTACATAAAGGGGGCCTGAGGGATAAAGGCCCCCTCGATGTGAAAAATATAAAAGGGGCCTGGGGTATAAAGGTCACCTTGTGGAGAAAAAAAAGAGAAAAAAAAAAAAAAAAAAAAAAAAAGGGTGTTTGCTTTACATGGACCGCACTGAATGTTAAGCTGACCGTCCTGGGGAAACTTTACTGACCAGACTCTCTGCATTGCAAGCTTGTCACTCTCACCTCACAAATCTTCTCCAAAGAGGGGACAAAATAGTCATCGCAGACGATGGCGAGGGCATAGAACATGTACATAGCCTTTGGGAACAAGAGAAAGAAGCATTAACATCAACCATCAGGCCTAAAGGAACTCAAATCATTCTGAGATCTGCAAAGACTACAAGGTGGTGAATCCTCCAACACAGAAGACCTTTCAGCCGATCTTTGAAAGATCTATCCAGTCAATCCCACTTACCCTCTTTCCCCATAACCCTGCAGATTTCTCCTTTCGATCAAAACCCTTCCTGATTTTGAACGTCTTAATTAAATCTTCCCTTAACCTTCTCTGCTCGAAGGAGAACAATCCCAGCTTCTCCCAGTCTCTCCACATTAACTGAAGTCCCTCATCCCCGGGACCATTCCAGTGTGTACCATCTCCAAGATGCACTGCAGCAATGCACCAAGGCTCCTTAGACAGCACCTTCCAAACCCGCGACCTCTACCAACTAGAAGGACAAGGGCAGTAGATACATGGGAACACCACCACCTGCAAGTTCCCCTCCAAGTCACACACCATCCTGACTTGGAACTATATCACCGTTCCTTCACTGTCACTGGGTCAAAATCCTGGAACTCCCTTCCTAACAGCACTGCGGGTCTACCTACCCTCCATGGACTGCAGCGGTTCAAGAAGGCAGCTCACCACCACCTTCTCAAGGGCAATTAGGGATGGGCAATAAATGCTGGGCCTGGCCAGCGACGCCCACATCCTGAGAGTGAATGGGAATATAATTAGCAAGTGGACTGAGAGTGACACTCTTTTCAGTGAGTCAGTCTTGGGGTCGTATTTTCAGGAGAGGAGGGGACAGGGAGGTACATAAAATGGGTGGAAACGCATGACAATCTCCGATAACTTATTCTAGATCCACAAAGATTTCTCCTTACACAGAAAACATGCAGCAACAAGGCTCCATTTTGCCTCTCTTCCTTCGAAAAGATGTCATCAGGAAACTCATGGATACCTTAAAACAAACCAGATTGAACACACAGTTAATATACACCCAGTATATTATTGTACAAATGACACACACGGTCACCAGTTCACAATAATATACACAGGGGCTGCTATATATGTGGGACGCGTACCCCAGTGAGAGTCAGTGTGTGTGGGAACCCGTACCCCAGTGAGAGTCAGTGTGTGTGGGACCCGTACCCCAGTGAGAGTCAGTGTGTGTGGGACGCGTACCCCAGTGAGAGTCAGTGTGTGTGGGACGCGTACCCCAGTGAGAGTCAGTGTGTGTGGAACCCGTACCCCAGTGAGAGTCAGTGTGTGTGGGACGCGTACCCCAGTGAGAGTCAGTGTGTGTGGGACGCGTACCCCAGTGAGAGTCAGTGTGTGTGGAACCCGTACCCCAGTGAGAGTCAGTGTGTGTGGGACGCGTACCCCAGTGAGAGTCAGTGTGTGTGGTACCCGTACCCCAGTGAGAGTCAGTGTGTGTGGGACGCGTACCCCAGTGAGAGTCAGTGTGTGTGGAACCCGTACCCCAGTGAGAGTCAGTGTGTGTGGGAACCCGTACCCCAGTGAGAGTCAGTGTGTGTGGGACCCGTACCCCAGTGAGAGTCAGTGTGTGTGGGACCCGTACCCCAGTGTGAGTCAGTGTGTGTGGGACGCGTACCCCAGTGAGAGTCAGTGACTGTGGAACCCGTACCCCAGTGAGAGTCAGTGACTGTGGGACCCGTATCCCAGTGAGAGTCAGTGTGTGTGGGACCCGTACCCCAGTGAGAGTCAGTGTGTGTGGAACCCGTACCCCAGTGAGTGTCGGTGTGTGTGGGACCCGTACCCCAGTGAGAGTCAGTGTGTGTGGAACCCATACCCCAGTGAGAGTCAGTGTGTGTGGGACCCGTACCCCAGTGAGAGTCAGTGTGTGTGGAACCCGTACCCCAGTGAGTGTCGGTGTGTGTGGGACCCGTACCCCAGTGAGAGTCAGTGTGTGTGGGACCCGTACCCCAGTGAGAGTCAGTGTGTGTGGGACCCGTAGCCCAGTGAGAGTCAGTGTGTGTGGGACCCGTACCCCAGTGAGTGTCGGTGTGTGTGGGACCCGTACCCCATTGAGAGTCAGTGTGTGTGGGACCCGTACCCCAGTGAGAGTCAGTGTGTGTGGGACCCGTACCCCAGTGAGAGTCAGTGTGTGTGGGACCCGGACCCCATTGAGAGTCGGTGTGTATGGAACCCGTACCCCAGTGAGAGTGAGTGTGTGGGGAACCCGTACCCCAGTGAGAGTCAGTGTGTGTGGGACCTGTACCCCAGTGAGAGTCAGTGTGTGTGGGACCCGTACCCCAGTGAGGGTCAGTGTGTGTGGGACCCGTACCCCAGTGAGAGTCAGTGTGTGTGGGACCCGTACCCCAGTGAGAGTCAGTGTGTGTGGGACCCGTACCCCAGTGAGAGTCAGTGTGTGTGGGACCCGTAGCCCAGTGAGAGTCAGTGTGTGTGGGACCCGTACCCCAGTGAGAGTCAGTGTGTGTGGGACCCGTACCCCAGTGAGAGTCAGTGTGTGTGGGACCCGTACCCCAGTGAGAGTCAGTGTGTGTGGGACCCGTACCCCAGTGAGAGTCAGTGTGTGTGGGACCCGTACCCCAGTGAGAATCAGTGTGTGTGGAACCCGTACCCCAGTGAGAGTCAGTGTGTGTGGAACCCGTACCCCAGTGAGAGTCAGTGTGTGTGGAATCGGTACCCCAGTGAGAGTCAGTGTGTGTGGAATCGGTACACCAGTGAGAGTCAGTGTGTGTGGGACCTGTACCCCAGTGAGAGTCAGTGTGTGTGGGACCCGTACCCCAGTGAGAGTCAGTGTGTGTGGGACCCGTACCCCAGTGAGAGTCAGTGTGTGTGGAACCCGTACCCCAGTGAGAGTCAGTGTGTGTGGGACCCGCACCCCAGTGAGAGTCAGTGTGTGTGGGACCCGTACCCCAGTGAGAGTCAGTGTGTGTGGAACCCGTACCCCAGTGAGAGTGAGTGTGTGTGGGACCCGTACCCCAGTGAGAGTCAGTGTGTGTGGGACCCAAACCCCAGTGAGAGTCAGTGTGTGTGGGACCCGTACCCCAGTGAGAGTCAGTGTGTGTGGGACCCAAACCCCAGTGAGAGTCAGTGTGTGTGGGACCCGTACCCCAGTGAGAGTCAGTGTGTGTGAGACCCAAATACCAGTGAGAGTCAGTGTGTGTGGGACCCGTACCCCAGTGAGAGTCAGTGTGTGTGGGACCCGTACCACAGTGAGAGTCAGTGTGTGTGGGACCCGTACCACAGTGAGAGTCAGCGTGTGTGGGACCGGTACCCCAGTGAGAGTCGGTGTGTGTGGAACCCGTACCCCAGTGAGAGTCAGTGTGTGTGGACCCGTACCACAGTGAGAGTCAGTGTGTGTGGGAACCCGTACCGCAGTGAGAGTCAGTGTGTGTGGGACCCGTAGCCCAGTGAGAGTCAGTGTGTGTGGGGCCCAAACCCCAGTGAGTCAGTGTGTGTGGGAACCCGTACCCCAGTGAGAGTCAGTGTGTGTGGAACCCATACCCCAGTGAGAGTCAGTGTGTGTGGAACCCGTACCCCAGTGAGAGTCAGTGTGTGTGGAACCCGTACCTCAGTGAGAGTCAGTGTGTGTGGGACCCAAACCCCAGTGAGAGTCAGTGTGTGTGGGACCCGTACCCCAGTGAGAGTCAGTGTGTGCGGGGGACCCGTACCCCAGTGAGAGTCAGTGTGTGTGGGACCCAAACCCCAGTGAGAGTCAGTGTGTGTGGGACCCGTACCCCAGTGAGAGTCAGTGTGTGTGGGACCCGTACCCCAGTGAGAGTCAGTGTGTGTGGGACCCAAACCCCAGTGAGAGTCAGTGTGTGTGGGACCCGTACCCCAGTGAGAGTCAGTGTGTGTGGGACCCGTACCCCAGTGAGAGTCAGTGTGTGTGGGACCCGTACCACAGTGAGAGTCAGCGTATGTGGGACCGGTACCCCAGTGAGAGTCAGTGTGTGTGGGACCCGTACCCCAGTGAGAGTCAGTGTGTGTGGGACCCGTACCCCAGTGAGAGTCAGTGTGTGTGGGACCCGTACCACAGTGAGAGTCAGCGTATGTGGGACCGGTACCCCAGTGAGAGTCAGTGTGTGTGGGACTCAAACCCCAGTGAGAGTCAGTGTGTGTGGGACCCGTACCCCAGTGATAGTCAGTCTGCCGACAAGAGTGTAAATCAGACAGAATTTGACCCTGAGCCACATAAGGAGATATTAGGGACAGGCGACCAAAAGCTCGGTCAAAGAGGTCGTTTTTAAGGAGCGTCTTAAAGGAGGAGAGAGAGAGGCGGAGAGGTTTAGGGAGGGAATTCCAGAGCTTCGGGCCCCAGGCAGCTGAAGGCACGGCCGCCAATGGTGGAGCGATGGGAGTTGATGTGGGAGCGTTCCGGGGACACAGCTGTGATGCCTCAGTCAGGGAATAACTGCAGATGGCTCCTCTTTTTCATTCTTCGTTTACTCAGTGGAATCCTGTGTGTGTCACTGAGTCTGCAAGCTCGTATAAACATGTCGAGAAGCTCCTTCATCTTTATTCTGTCCCAACGAGGACTCGGGGCTTTCTGGCGCACGGGGGGAGGCGGGAGAAGTGCACTGTTTTGATTGCAGATTCTTTGCCCGTGTAAATATTGATGCCGAATTTGAACGCTGGACTCCGTCAACAGTCCTGTTGAAGGAATGAGGCTCTGGCTGTCTCAGAGCGCCTGGCTGCCATGGCAACCGACTTCAAACCAGCCCAAATCTTTATCCACTTGCGTACTTCTCACTGTCTTTGATTGGATCAAGGCTGTCACATCATGGGCAGTCACGGTGGGGGTGTCGATGAGCTGTCACTTTCCCCTTGGCGTACAAATCCATTGTCCGCCCGTTTTAGAATCCGCCAAATCTTCGTCTGAGGCGGCGAATTTTAAAAATTAAACCCCCCCCCCCCCCCGCACCCCCCCAGACGACAGCGACACATTTAAACCATTTCTTTATGGTTTTCACTTGGAAGTTGGCGTAATGTACATAAGAACATAAGCTATAGGAGCTGTCGGAGGCCATTCAGCCCCTTGAGCCTGCTCCCCCATTCATTGGTCTCACCAATGCCCTGTACCATTGCAGTAAGATTTCATCACTCTTATACTTCAATCACTTGTTACGACCAGGTGAGAAAGGGGTCTAGGGTTCCCTCTCAGCCTTCACCTGGTCTGACTGCAACAGGGTTTAATTTTAAACACACCATGTTTTTAGCTCCCCCCTCGGTGAATCTTTGTTCACCGTTTCCCAATTATAAGGCAAAGAAACCAGCACAAACAGGATTTCTTAGGTTTAAAGAAGAAAAGTTGAGATTTATTAAACTTAAACTCTAATTCGGTTAACGCCTACTGATACGTGATGCACCCACGCCAGCATGCATACACGATACACTCATGCAGATAGAGACAGAAAAGAGCAGAAGAAAAATAAAGTGGAAAGGTTTGAGGCAATATCTGAAGAGTTTTTGTTACAGTTCTTCGAGCTCATTGTAGAGTCCTCGATTGTAGGTAGATCTTGCTTTTTCTTTGGGGGCCCAGTATTTTTCTTAAACCTTGTTCACAGTAGAAAACTTTTCTCTCTTGGGGTTTATGTGTCTTCAGTGGATTCAGAGGCTTGTGAGGAAGAGATGGGAGCAGACAGGAGAGATCTTCTCAGTCCAGGAGCAAACGGACACTGTAGTTCAAACACTCTGTGGCTAGTTCAAAAAAAACCCTGGAACAGTCATGTGACTGGGTCACTTTACTGAGCAGGGGAGGGGGTGCATTTTCAAAACAGAAGTCCTCATTAACATCAGTTAACCTTCAGTTGTGTTAAACTGACCTTGCTTCACTCACACTCGGAGTTACTGTACACAGTTCTGGTCTCCATTATTATAAAATGGATATTGAAGCTCAGGGGGAAATAGATTCACTTGAATAGTTAAAAAAAATCTTTCCTGGGATGCAAGCGTCACTGGCAAAGCCAGCATTTGTTGCCCATCCCTAATTACCCTAGAAGTCGGCCATTTCAAAGTGCAGTTAAGAGTTAACCACATTGCTGTGGGTCTGGAGTCACATGTAGGCCAGACCAGGTAAAGACAGCAGATTTCCTTCCCTAAAGGACATTAGTGAACCAGATGGGTTTTTACGACAATCGACAATAGTTTCATGGTCACCATTACTGAGACTAGCTTTTCACTTCCAGACTTTAATTAATTAATTAATTGAATTTAAACTCCACCAGCTGCCGTGGGATTTGAACCCTCCCCCCCCACCCACCCCCCCCCCAAGGCATTAGCCTGGGTTACTCTGGGTTACGCATTCAGTGACATTACCACAACGACACCATCTCCCCCAAAGTGACGAGGTTATAACTATCAGGAAAGATCTAACAGGCTGGGGCTCTTTTCTCTAGGAAAGAGAAGGCTGAGGGGGGGTGACCTGATCGAGGGCTTTAAAATGATGAAGGGGGTTCGATAGGGTCGACGTGGAGAAGATGTTTCCACTTGTGGGGGAGACCAGAACAAGGGGAACATCAATATAAAACAGTCAGTAATAAATCCAATGGGGAATTCAGGAGAAACTCCTTTCCCCAGAGAGTGGGGAGAATGTGGAACTCACTACCACAGGGAGTGGTCAAGGTGAATAGTATCGATATATTTAAGGGGAAGCTGGATAAATACATGAGGGAGAAAGGAATAGAAGGATATGGTGATAGGGTGAGATGGAGAGAGGGTGGGAGGAGGCTCGTGTGGATCAGACACCCCAGCATGGAGTAGATGGGCCGAATGGCCTGTGCTGTAAATTCTGTGTAATACTTTGCATCTGGGAAAAGACAGGGATAGGGAGAAGGAAGCTGATTGAAATGGGTAAAAGCTGCTTGGAAAATAGTCTATAGCAAGCCCTGTAGCTGACAGTGAGGGGATCCCCAGGGGGGGAGGTGGGTGGGGAGGTGCAGACTGAGGGGCTGTGGAAACTGTCAGGAGATTCCCCGGGTCGATCAATGTCGGCTCGGAGCTCCCCAATGGAGTGCCGGCCTCATGTCCTTATTTAGACATCTCTACTGCGGACACTTCCTGTCACTGGCCTAATATGGGGGGAGGTTATGTTCCCGATTTGGCAGCTCATCATTTAACCAGGACTTTGTGTCTGTGCTTCTACACAGCACAGGCCAAGCAAACCCTGCACCCACAAACACTGAGATCTCCCAGCTCAACGCAAACACTGAGATCTCCCAGCTCAACACAAACACTGAGATCTCCCAGCTCAATACAAACACTGAGATCTCCCAGCTCAATACAAACACTGAGATCTCCCAGCTCAATACAAACACTGAGATCTCCCAGCTCAATACAAACACTGAGATCTCCCAGCTCAATACAAACACTGAGATCTCCCAGCTCAATACAAACACTGAGATCTCCCAGCTCAATACAAACACTGAGATCTCCCAGCTCAATACAAACACTGAGATCTCCCAGCTCAATACAAACACTGAGATCTCCTAGCTCAATACAAACACTGAGATCTCCCAGCTCAATACAAACACTGAGATCTCCCAGCTCAATACAAACACTGAGATCTCCCAGCTCAATACAAACACTGAGATCTCCCAGCTCAATGCAAACACTGAGATCTCCCAGCTCAACGCAAACACTGAGATCTCCCAGCTCAATACAAACACTGAGATCTCCCAGCTCAATACAAACACTGAGATCTCCCAGCTCAATACAAACACTGAGATCTCCCAGCTCAATACAAACACTGAGATCTCCCAGCTCAATACAAACACTGAGATCTCCCAGCTCAATACAAACACTGAGATCTCCCAGCTCAATACAAACACTGAGATCTCCCAGCTCAATACAAACACTGAGATCTCCCAGCTCAACGCAAACACTGAGATCTCCCAGCTCAATACAAACACTGAGATCTCCCAGCTCAATACAAACACTGAGATCTCCCAGCTCAATACAAACACTGAGATCTCCCAGCTCAGTACAAACACTGAGATCTCCCAGCTCAATACAAACACTGAGATCTCCCAGCTCAATACAAACACTGAGATCTCCCAGCTCAATACAAACACTGAGATCTCCCAGCTCAATACAAACACTGAGATCTCCCAGCTCAATACAAACACTGAGATCTCCCAGCTCAGTACAAACACTGAGATCTCCCAGCTCAGTACAAACACTGAGATCTCCCAGCTCAATACAAACACTGAGATCTCCCAGCTCAACGCAAACACTGAGATCTCCCAGCTCAATACAAACACTGAGATCTCCCAGCTCAGTACAAACACTGAGATCTCCCAGCTCAATACAAACACTGAGATCTCCCAGCTCAATACAAACACTGAGATCTCCCAGCTCAATACAAACACTGAGATCTCCCAGCTCAATACAAACACTGAGATCTCCCAGCTCAATACAAACACTGAGATCTCCCAGCTCAATACAAACACTGAGATCTCCCAGCTCAACACAAACACTGAGATCTCCCAGCTCAATACAAACACTGAGATCTCCCAGCTCAATACAAACACTGAGATCTCCCAGCTCAATACAAACACTGAGATCTCCCAGCTCAACGCAAACACTGAGATCTCCCAGCTCAACACAAACACTGAGTTCTCCCAGCTCAACACAAACACTGAGATCTCCCAGCTCAATACAAACACTGAGATCTCCCAGCTCAATACAAACACTGAGATCTCCCAGCTCAATACAAACACTGAGATCTCCCAGCTCAATACAAACACTGAGATCTCCCAGCTCAATGCAAACACTGAGATCTCCCAGCTCAACGCAAACACTGAGATCTCCCAGCTCAACGCAAACACTGAGATCTCCCAGCTCAATACAAACACTGAGATCTCCCAGCTCAATACAAACACTGAGATCTCCCAGCTCAGTACAAACACTGAGATCTCCCAGCTCAATACAAACACTGAGATATCCCAGCTCAATACAAACACTGAGATCTCCCAGCTCAGTACAAACACTGAGATCTCCCAGCTCAATACAAACACTGAGATCTCCCAGCTCAATACAAACACTGAGATCTCCCAGCTCAATACAAACACTGAGATCTCCCAGCTCAATACAAACACTGAGATCTCCCAGCTCAATACAAACACTGAGATCTCCCAGCTCAATACAAACACTGAGATCTCCCAGCTCAACGCAAACACTGAGATCTCCCAGCTCAACGCAAACACTGAGATCTCCCAGCTCAATACAAACACTGAGATCTCCCAGCTCAATACAAACACTGAGATCTCCCAGCTCAATACAAACACTGAGATCTCCCAGCTCAATACAAACACTGAGATCTCCCAGCTCAATACAAACACTGAGATCTCCCAGCTCAATACAAACACTGAGATCTCCCAGCTCAACACAAAGACTGAGATCTCCCAGCTCAACACAAACACTGAGATCTCCCAGCTCAATACAAACACTGAGATCTCCCAGCTCAATACAAACACTGAGATCTCCCAGCTCAATACAAACACTGAGATCTCCCAGCTCAATACAAACACTGAGATCTCCCAGCTCAATACAAACACTGAGATCTCCCAGCTCAACACAAACACTGAGATCTCCCAGCTCAATACAAACACTGAGATCTCCCAGCTCAATACAAACACTGAGATCTCCCAGCTCAATACAAACACTGAGATCTCCCAGCTCAATACAAACACTGAGATCTCCCAGCTCAATACAAACACTGAGATCTCCCAGCTCAATACAAACACTGAGATCTCCCAGCTCAGTACAAACACTGAGATCTCCCAGCTCAATACAAACACTGAGATCTCCCAGCTCAATACAAACACTGAGATCTCCCAGCTCAATACAAACACTGAGATCTCCCAGCTCAACGCAAACACTGAGATCTCCCAGCT